>NC_058506.1:23224817-23302317 GCF_020382885.2 Scatophagus argus | reverse complement strand
GTTATTCCAGTAAAAGTAAGATGGCAAAATTTGCCATCCTGCTTTTATCCCCTTAGTCTAGCCCAAGTTATTCCAGTAAAAGGAAGATGGCAAAATTTGCCATCCTCCTTTTATCCCCATAGTCCTAACCCTACAATGGCAATAAAGACGTTTCTGATTTCTGATGCTGATTCTGTTTAAAAAGAAAATATGTGGGACTGGGAAACAGAGGGAAGTGGGAACAGTCTTACATGAATCCCTGCGCCAGTGCACCATAAATCAGATTTTGGTGTGTGTGTGAGAAGTCCTTATCTCCCCTATGACTCCAGCATAGTTAGAGCCAGCCCTGCTCTGAAATAAACAACTGTTGGCAGCTGTCATTGTAATGATTTCTTAATGTTGCATCACAATCTGTGAGGTAATGATAACTAATTTCTTAAATATAAAGCACTGTCCATAAAACATTGTAACAGCTCTTGATCTGAGGAGTTGGTAGAAAGAGAAACTAGACTGAAACCAGAATGTAAGTATCATTCCTCTACAAGAAACTGTTTCTTTATAAACTGTATTCTGACAGTTCTGTTCGATTAAAGTCAAAGTATTTACACATTCATATTTTCTGATGGCTTTTTTAACAAGATGGCTATTGCAGATACTACATGACCACAATATTGCTAGTTCAATACCAGTCGTTGACCATTGTTGTGTGTCATGCACCCTCTCTCTCTCAAAATCAGAATTTGTTTTATTTTTTAGATGCACATGCACAATATAAATACATAAGTAGAATTGACAAGTACAATATTTACGAGAAAAAGTAAGATAATGTATTACAACACTATTAAAAAGTATGTACTGCATGTCTTGTCAATATGTCCAATAAACATAAAAATAGCAAAAAAAATCAAAAATAAAAAAAATAGAATAAAAATAAACATTTCCTTTTGACCATCGTTTGGTTAAATGACAGGCAGTAAATTTAGCTTTAACAGGAATGGGTCTAACAAATATGTAAAAATATAAATTTTCAATTTAGAATAATCATCACTTTCCCAGAAACTCATTTGTGATATGTGGACTTCAGCCTGTGGCATTAACAACATTGTTTTGTTTTTTCAGGGTCATGGGAAATTACACCGACAACAGCTTCACATTACAATTGGAAGGTTTAAATGTCTCAAAGGATTCCACATACCCCCTCTTCCTGTTCTTCTTTTTCTCCTACCTGTTTATACTTGTTGCAAATGTGGGCATTGCTGTTCTGGTTTTTGTTGACAAAAGCCTTCATCAACCAATGTATCTCCTGTTTTGTAACCTGCCACTGAGTGACATCATAGGAAACTCTATCATGGTGCCTCGTTTGCTTGTAGACTTGTTGCGGCCTCCCTCTGAGCGCCTCATCAGTTACTATGAATGTGTGGTCCAAGCTTTCACCACCCACATGTTTGGTACCACCACTCACACTGTGCTCATGGTTATGGCCTTTGACAGATATGTGGCCATCTGCAATCCATTGCGCTATGCTGCCATAATGACCAACAAAATGGTGATTAAGTTGACTCTTTCAGCCTGGGGTGTGGCCTTAGTTTTGGTGGGAATTCTGCTCGGTCTGACCATACGGCTTAACCGATGCAAGACTCTGATCATGAATCCTTACTGTGACAATGCCTCTCTGTTTAAACTCTCCTGTGACAGTGTGTTCATTAACAATGTTTACGGCCTCACTTTCACTGTAGTCCTGTTCACAGGTTCTATAGGCAGCATGGTTTTCACTTACACTAACATTACAGTAGTCTGTCTGACCAGTAAAAACAAGTCTTTGAACAGCAAAGCCTTGAGGACCTGTAGCACTCACCTGGTGGTGTATCTCATCATGGTGTTCAATGGAATGTCTATCATTACTCTTCACCGGTTTCCCCAGTACTCAGACTACAGAAAACTTTGTACCATTTTATTTCATATCATCCCAGGAAGCCTCAACCCAATTATTTATGGTATGCAGTCAAAAGAGTTAAAAAAGTTATTTTCAAAGTTGTTTAAGTCAAAGAAGGTTTGGCCATCATTATAGTGTTTGTCTCAAGGCCATTTTTTTAACTGATCAAAATTCTTCTATGTTGCATATTCCATCTGATTGTTTTTTTTCCTTGTAAGTGTACAGATGTCTATTATTACAGATGATTAATATCAAAGTAATAAGAGGTAATGTGTTATTATAAAAGGATTGGATAAACTTATGAGTTGGGACTGAAAGACACCTTTTTTTCTACTAGCTATCAAAATAGACACAGCAGTTTCTTTTCACAACAGCATTGTAATTACTTACACAACAATCAAGTAATTAACAGTTGCTTACAGTGTAATAGTTACAATAAGATAACAAGTAGGTCCACTTTAGACAGGAGAGATCACATCACAATCAGTGCATGTCTGAAGGAAAGGAGATGAGCAACATGAAAGGCGGAGGTTTGGCATTGTACATTCACAACTCGTGGTGAACAGCAACAAACATAATTGGAACTTTCTGCCCCCCCCCATTTGACATATCTGGTAGTGCAGATCATTTAAACTGGTTAGAGAACTCAGCTCTGTCATGATCATAGCGGCCTACATACCACCACGAACTAATGCTAAGTAAGCACTAGAGAAGCTTACAGCAGGGCCCGCAAGAAACTGAAAAAGTGCATCCAGCTGGAAAAACATAGGTACAAGCAGCGCATTGAGGAGCACTTCAACAACAACAATCCATGAAACATGTGGAACAGGACCATCACCGATTACAAGCACACGTCAGGTCAACCATAATCCCACTCTGCCTGACACCTTAAACAGCTTCTTTGCACGCTTTGACTCCCCAAGCAGCAGAAGAACTGCATATCTTCCTCAGCCAGAGGTGCAGCATCAGCCTCTTGTCCTGCAGTTGCATCAAGTGACCTCTGTTCACACTCTATACGTCTGATTTCCAGTACCAGTTGGAGCTCTGCCACATGCAGAAGTACTCAGACGATACTGTGATAATGGAATGCATTAAGGATGGACAGGAGGGAGAGTACAGGAGCCTGGTGGGGGACTTTGCCGAATGGTGCAGGGCTAACAAGCTGCAACTCAACACATCCAAAACCAAGGAATTGGTGGTTGACTGTTGAGGAACAGACCCCATCCCACACCAGTCTCCATCGAGGGCACGGAGGTGGAGGTGGTCAGGACGTACAAGTACCTGGGTCTACAGTTGGATGACAGACTGGACTGATCAGTGAACACAGACACCATCCACAAGAAAACACAGTCTCGTCTGTATTTCCTGAGGAGGCTGGGGTCCTTTAACACCGGAAAAAAACTGCTCCTGATGTTCTACCAGACTGTGCTGGCCAGTGTCCTCTTCTATGCTGTGGTGTGCTGGGGAGGCAGCATCAAGAAGAGGGATGCAACATGGCTGGGCAGACTGGTGCAGAGGGCAGGATCTGTGGTTGGCACAGAGCAGGACTCTGTACTGTCAGTAGCAGAAAAAAGGACCGGGACAGATATCAGAATCAGAATCAGAGTTCCTTTATTTCTCCCCGAAGGGAAATTCTGTCCATACTGGACAACCCCTCCCGCACTCAGGGGAGTGTGATCAGCACCAGGCTGCTGTCTCTGAACTGCTTCACAAACAGGAGGAGGAACTTGTTGTTTGTCCTCCTGGCCATTAGACTCAGGGGTGTTCAGGGGTCATGATCCCAGCGACAGTCTGTGCCTGAGTTACATCTGGCGTAAAAATCACATTTATTTATTGGACATTTATTCTACTATGCACCTTACCTTATATTGTTTTGCACCATTATCCTGCACTTTATAACTCATTTCTGAGTAGCAGTCTGTCTACACTGTAGCTTTTTAGTCTCATTTTATACACACAATCAATCTGGTCGCCATGCTTTCTCTGCACTCTGTTGTACTTTACGTAGCAAATGTTAGTTTATTTAGTATGTTTGATCTATTTTTCCTACTAACAGGCCTTGTTTGGTTGGTTGGTTGCTTACTTTTTGACTAACCTACACCATTGTAATGGGCTACTGGATGCTTGAATTTCCTTCAGGATCAATAAAGTATCTATCTCTCTATCTATCTTGTGCCTGTGTCTAAAAAAATACGAACCATCACCTGCCTCAATGACATGTCGCTCTGACCCCAGTTATCATGAATTGCTTTGAGAAGATCCTCCTAAAATACATGAAGGATGCCACCCCCACTGGCCTGGGCAGCCTGCAGTTCGCCAACAGGGAGAACCGTTGTACGGAGGATGCTGTCTCGTTAGCACTTCACATGGCCCTGACTCACCTGCAGCAGCCTAATATCTGTGTTGGGATGCTTTTTGTGAACTTCAGCTCAGCCTTTAACACTGTTCCTCCAGACATGCTGGCCCTGAAGCTCCACAACTTTTTGTCAGCATTGCTCTGCTCCTGGATCAGGGATTTCCTCACCAACAGGCCCCAGGTGGTGAGGATAGGGGAGTCTACATCTGCTCCACTGATCCTCAACTCTAGCAAGCCACAAGGTTGTTTGCTCAGCTCTTCCCTATTCACCATCTTCACACAGGACTGTTCTGCCATCCACCCCACAAACATGGTTGTAAAGTTTACAGACGGCACCACCATGATGGGTCTCATATCCAACAATGATGAGACCCACTACAGAAAAGAGGTCCAGAACCTGACACAGTGGTGTTCCAGGAATAACCTCATCCTGAAGATCAGCAAGAATAAGGAGGCCATAGCGGATTCCATGAGATCCAGAAAAACTGAACACACTCCCGTCCATATTGATGTAAATACTAGATGTAAATACCATTCATGTAAATACTGCACATTTTCACTTTTTTTAAATTTAATTTTAATTTTATTATTTTTCTTTACAAGTGTTCTCTTTTGCAATATTTAAATTTAAATTTTTTATTTACCTATTTTTTGGTAGCAGGGACATAAAGAATTTCACTGCACATTGTACCGTGTATGATTGTGTGTGTGACAAATAAACCTATCTTGTATCTTGTATCTTGTATATAAATGGGGAGGCAGTGGAACATCTAGATAGCATAAAGTTCCTGGGCATTCACATTTCCTCTGACTTGTCTTGGTCTGTTAGCACCTCACACCTGGTCAAAAAGGCCCAACAAGGGCTCTTCTTTCTCAGGAAGTTGAACTCTTGGACTCTCTTCTCAGCTGCTCGCAAACTTTTACAGGGCCACGATCAAAAGCATCCTGTGTTTCAGTGTGACAGTACCACAGCAGTTGCATAGCACAGGACAGGAGGGACTTAGCCCAAGTGGTGAGGACAGCACAGGGGCTTGTGGGCTGCTGTCTACTAGATCTGGGCTCACTTTACACTGCTCAAGTCCAGAAAAAGGCCAGATGCATTGTGACAGATCCCACCCACTCGGGCAACGAACTGTTAGTATCGCTTCCATCAGGAAAGCGGAACAGGAACATTAAAACCAGCACAAACCAAGGAGCTGGTGGTGGATTTCAGCAGGTGCCAACACACCCCACCCCCACTGGTGAACATCCATGAAATAGACATCGAGTGAGTCACCTCCTACAAGTACTGACGCCCTGTACAAAAAGGGCAAGAGCAGACTCTTCCTGCTCAGGAGGCTGAGGGCCAAGTATTTGTGTTATTTATATGTGTGCCTTTCAGCTGGGAATCTCTACAAGATTTCGTTATGTTCACATAATGACAATAAAGCCTGATTCTTCTTGATTGATTCTTGATTCCTCAGATGTGAGGGTCAGGGTAAACAGGAGAGACTTTAATTAAGAAACTAAGTCAAGAACAGAAGCAAGCAAACAAAGGCAACTGGGAGTTTCAAGGAAGAACAGTCTAAACAATAAAGACATAACCAAAAAATATGGAATTGCATAAACTCAAGGAACAGGGATTTGCAGAATGTAAGGATGGCAACAAATGCAGAGGGCAGAGGGAACAAAATTAAAGTTCATCAATAAAGAAATAAAGAAAAACAGAAGATTGTGTTACAATTTATTATAATTCTAATAATGACTCTCTTGTATTTGACTGAAGCAGCAGTAGTGTCTGATTAGCAATGTCTACAAACTCTGAACAGGGGCATTTTGACACCTGAGTTTAGTTCTCTTAGAAAGAGCTCCTGAAAGATACATGTGGGTATGTAGCTGCTTGATCTTTCACTTTCTTTAACAGCTTGATGCTTACTTTACCAGATGTTTAGTGTTGGGCATATGCTGTAACTTACATTTAGTTTAGAAGATTTTTTTTAAAAACTAGCTACTGTGTATATAAATATTTAATATACATGATGTGACAAAAAATCTTGATCTTGTGGTGGCAAAAAACTATAAGCTTATGTCTCAAAAAGTAAAATTTAATTTGCATTAATTTTTTATGGGAAAATTATTTAATATTTGATTGGCAATCTTAAAAAATTTCATGGGTACTTGTCCTTTAAGATTTTATCTGTGTGTGTAGTGCTTTTTTCCCCCTTCATTACCCTCATATATGTGTCTGTATATCAATTCTGGTTGAAATGTAGGTGTGGATATTGATAAAAGTATATGGTACATGTGTTTCAGTGTTAGTTGTCAGGCAAAAATAAAACTGAAGGACAACAAGATGTTGCTCCATTGTTTTTGACAAAGATTTTCAGAAACACATTATCCATTAAGATGTAATGTAAAAGTAAGTTTTTCCAGTATGTGTGGTTGTTAAAATCTGGATCTTAAAACCTGAGAAGGACCCAAAATGGCACCAAACTCAGACAAAGTGTAAAACTTCCAACTGATTTAACGACTAAAGTTCAGAAAGTTACAAGTAAAAAACTCTCCAGGAATATCAAAACTGTACACAAATGTGCAATCAGGAGTATTCAAAAAATGTCAAAAATGACTATTAGTGCCTGTGTGGCAGGTGAGGTAATGTGTTCAAGGTAATACTCAGGTAATGGCACTGGGTCTGGGAGGTCAGGACACCAGTAGGCAAAGGAAATCCCACAAACAGGACTAGAGCTGGGCATAGAAAATGAAGGAAGGAGGCAAACAGTGTCATGTAATGAGCGGCACTGACGCAGAAAAGGGCTGAACCCCGATGCAGAGACTAAAAAGAGCAGGCAGGCGAGGCGGAGGTCCAAAAAACAATAGTCTTTATTTAACCAAGCAAAAATCAAAAAAAGCACACACACTTACTGTGGCATAGGATGAACGAAAAACTGTGGCAAAAACTCCTGGAAAAACATGGTATGGCATGGCAAGACAAGGCAAGGCAAAAACAGATCCTGGCATGAAACAAAAGACATTCAAGAAATAACGTTAACACTCTGACAAAGGTGGCTGGGAAGACAAGGACTAAATAGACATGACAACGAGACACAGGTGACACACATTAGGAGGGAGAAAGTAATCAGGAAAACCAACAGCAAAGCTACCTAAAAACAGGACACACAGGGGAAGTGACGCTTTTCAAAATAAAACAGGACATGACAAAAACCTTGAACATAATAGATGGAAACACATGACAAGACAAACATGAAACATGGCACATGGACTGAAATCAAAAGACAAAACATAAAAAACACCAGGCATGACAAACAGACATGGGACAGAAGAGCCAAGAACTATTACTAAGCACATCTAAAAGTCAAGAGCAAAAATCCACCATGATGCTAAGCTTGAAACACTGTTACCATGAAGAGTGTCAAAACTTTCTGGCAGGGACGGAGTGGGAGAGCCAGTCTTTTTAGTTGATTATAGTAAGTATCTCGGTGTCTTGTTCACGGGTGAGGGAAGATGGGAACGTGAAATTGACAAACGGACTGGTGCAGTGACAGCAGTAATGAGATCAATGTATTGGTCTGTTGTGGTGAATAAAGAGCTGAGCCGAAAGATGAGGATCTCGATTTACCACTCAATTTAACCCTAACCCCTAACCCTCACCTATGGTTATGCCTTCAGCAGGGGGAAGCAGTGCCCTACCAATACTGTTTACAGTAGAAGTGGGAAGCTGCTGACTTCAACTGGGGACATTGTCAGACAGTGGAAGGAATACTTCGGGGACCTCCTCAATCCTGCTGACACGTCTTCTGTCATGGAAGCAGAGGCTGGTTACCCAAATGCTGATCCATTTATTACCCAAACTGATGTCACTAAGGTAGTTGGGAAGCTCTTCAATGGCACCGGGAGTGGATGAGATCCGTCTTGGGTACCTTAAGTCTCTGAATACTGTGGGGCTGTCATGGCTGACACGCCTTCGCAACATTGCGTGGTGGTCGAGAACAGTGCCCCTTCAAGAAGAGGGGACCGGACGGTGTGCTCCAACTACAGAGAGATCACACTCCTCAGCCTCCCTAGGAAACTCTATTCCAGGATACTGGAGAGGAGAATTTGGCTGATAGTCGAACCTCAGATCCAGGAGAAACAGTACGGTTTTCGCCCTGGTCATGGAACACTGGACCAGAGGGAGTAGGATTATCCAGATTAACGCTTACTGTTGAGCAGATGGATGGCCTGGGGGAAGAAGCTTTTCCTCATCCTCTCCGTGTTGGTTCTCAGGCAGCAGGACTGAAGGCCTGGTGGCAACAGGGAGAGGAGTGAATGTCCGGGGTGATGGGGCTGCCTGAGGATCTTCTCCGCTCTCGACCTGCATCGTTTGATGTAAATGTCCTGCAGGTCGGGTAAAGTTGTTCTGATTGTCCGCTCAGCTGAGCAGACTACCTTCCTGAGGGGCAAGAGGTCCTGCAAGATGCTCTCAGTGGTGCAGGTGTAAAAGTTCCTGAGCACCTTAAGGGAGAGCCTGAAGTCTCTGAGGCGTCTGAGGTGGAAGAGACGCTGCCTAGCCTTCTTAACAGTCCTGTTAACGTGCAGTGACCATGACAGGTCCTGTGTGATGGTCACACCGAGGTATTTAAAACTGTCCACCCTCTCCACCTCAGACCCGCCGATGCAGAGCAGACGGATGTCTTTCTGCTGCTTCTTCCTGTAGTCCACAATCAGCTCCTTAGTTTTGCTAACGTTCAGCAGAAGGTTATTCTTCCGGCACCAGCTCTCCAGGTGGAGAAGCTGGTGCCGGAGAATCTCTCACAACAAGGACCTCCTCCTTGTTGTGAGAGATTAACCCCACAATGGCTGTGTCGTCAGCAACCTTTATAATGATGTTGCTGTCTGATGTGGACACACAGTCATGTGTGTACAGGGAGTACAGCAGGAGACTCAGCACGCAGCCTTGGGGGGATCCAGTGTTGAGGGTGAGGGGGGATGAGCTATAGGGGCCCACGCGTACCACCTGTTGTCTGCCAGTAAGGAAGCTGTGGATCCACCTGCACAGGGAGGAGTTCAGTCCAAGATCACACAGTTTAGTTACCAGCCTGGAGGGGACTAAGGTATTGAATGCTGAGCTGTAGTCCACAAACAGCACTTTCACATAGTTCCCCATCCTAGTGTCCTCCATCCTCTGTCTGGGCGGTATGCAACCCGCCCTGGAGTTGCTCCCCTCCATCTGCAGCTCCAGTCTTGCGACATAGCGGCGTTAATCCTCCTTTACCGTCCTACGGACAGCATAGGTGGCTGCCCTGTACAGTGTCGTGTCACCGGTAGCGAGTCCCAAGTTGTAGGCAGCGGTGCGGGCCCTCAGCGCGTCGCGGATAGTTTTGTCCACCCACGGCTTCTGGTTGGGAAAAGTTTTGATGGTGGCTGTTGGTGTTATGTCTTACACCATTTTCCCAATAAATCGGGATGTCACTGCCCGAGCTGCACCGAAACATGTCCCAGTCCACTGAATCCAGTGCGCCCCGCAGAGCGGCCTCTGATTGGTCAGTCCACCGTGTTACTTCTCTGACTGCAGGAGATTCCTGCTTCAGCCGTTGTTTATATTTCGGCATGAGAAGGACTGCACTGTGGTCCGAAAGGCCAAACGGAGGCAGAGACTTGGCCTTGTAACCATCCTTGAAAGGAGAGTAACAGTGGTCCAGAGTCCTCTCTCCTCTGGTGGGGCAGTCGATGTGTAGTACAAGTAGGTGCGGTAAACAGTGCAAATGTTCAGCAGGTGGATCATGATATGAGCACATAACAGAGAGAGAGAGAGAGAGGCAGAGGGGGTGGGGTGTGAGAGAAGGAGCACACAAGCAGAGATGCATAGCAGCAGTAATAATACCAGAAGTATCGGAATGTAGATAATGATAATGACAATGAAATATACAGAAGGTATTACGGTGATTTTGATAACAATGGTAGTAACAATAATGGTAGTAGCTGTACTGTGTCGTAACAGATTAAAATCAGATTATGACTAAACAGTAGTAATTGCAGTAGGTTTTGAGCAGGACAACAGCAGGACCGCAGCAGGAGGTCCAGTCATGATCGCTAGGAATCTGCGGGACAAGAAAGCACAGGGACTCCAGGGAAGAAGTTGAGTTAGTAATATGCATTATTGGGACATGAATGTGTGCAGAAGGAGAGGGAGAGGAAGAAAGAGCTCAGTGCGTCATGGGAGGGCCCCGGCAGTCTAAGCCTATAGCAGCATAACTAGGGGCCGGCCTAGGCCAGCCCTAACTATAAGCTTTATCAAAGAGGAAAGTTTTTAGTCTACTCTTAAATATAGAGAGGGTGTCCGCCTCCCGGACCGAAACCGGAAGATGGTTCCATAGTAGAGGAGCTTGATAACTAAAGGCTCTGGTTCCCAATCTACTTTTGAGGACTCTAGGAACCACAAGTAGCCCTGCATTTTGGGAACGCAAAGTTCTGGTGGGATAATAGGGTACTATTAACTCCTGCCTGAAGACAATTTTTCAAAGAGTCCATGTCCAGGGTGAGAAGGGTCACCTGTGATGCGACCAGCATGCCTCAGAGTCCTGGAGATGTACAGGTTTTGGAGAGATGGAAGGCTGAAGCTGACCACCTTCTCATCATAGTGCACAGCATACTGCAGTCTGTGCTTGTCCCTGGCAGTGGCCCCAGCGTACCACACGGTGATGGAGGAGGTGAGGATGGACTCAGTGATTGCCGTGTAGAACTGAACCATCATCGGATCGGTGGAGAAACAGTAGTAATGCGGTCGTTGTATCGGTTCATCGTGGTGAAGAGGGAGCTGAGCCATAAGGTGAAGGTCTCAATTTACAAGTCAATCTATGTTCCTACCCTTACCTATGGTCATGAACTTTGGGTCATGACTGAAAGAATGAGATCTTGGATACAAGCGGCTGAAATGGGCTATTTAATGGGCTATTTAACTGGTGGCCCCCGGTTGGCCCCTAAGGAATTTTGTACAGGCCCTTAGAGTGCAGTGCAGTTGCATATGGATAGTTTCTTTCAAGCATGAAGGTTGGAAGACCAAGGTGATGGCTTTGGCCATGGATGAGTCGACAGACAAAAGTGATACTGTGCAGCTGTGCCTCTATGTGCGATTTTTTGATGGAGAATGTTTTCGCAAGGATCTGCTTGGACTACTTCCCCTGGAAGATCACACCACTGGTGAGATTCTGTTCACCAAACTTGCTTCAGTCTTTAAGGAGAACAATTTGGATTTGACACGCGTCAACATGCTGGTGACGCATGGTGCACCGTCCATGGTGGGCAAGGATCAGGGGCTTGCCGCAAGGGTAGCAGCCATGGCTCCACAGATGAAATGGCTACATTGCCTCATCCACTCACCACCATTTCCTGTGTGCTAAACTCTGTGTTGAGTTAAAAGAGACCATGGACTCTGTCATGGCAATTATAAACTTTGTGCGTTGCATCCATCATTTGAACCAACTCAACCTGGAGTTGCAGGGCAGAGATAAAACAGTCACAGAACTTGTGGAGAAACTTCATGTTTTTCAAAGAAAGCTCTCACTCTGCTTATCTTTGTCGTGGGAAGATGCTTCACTTCCCATTACTGAGGTGGGGGGAGGTGGTGCAGTCCTCCCACAATACCAAAAACATGTACATTAGGTTAATTGGCTTCTCTAAATTGCCCCTAGGTGTGAGTGTGTGCATGAGTGGTTGTCTGTCTTTGTGTGTTGGCCCTGCGATTGACTGGCGACCAGTCCAGGGTGTACCCCGCCTCTCGCCTGTAGTCAGCTGGGATAGGCTCCAGCTCCCCCGCGACCCTGACGGATAAGCGGTATAGAAAATGGATGGATTACTGAGGTGATGTCAGGCTTTACTGACTAATAGAAAAACAACTTTACCACCAGGTTTGATGATTTCAGCATCTCCAGTGAAGTGATGAGATTTGTTAAGAACCCTTTTTGTGTGAATGTTGAGGCAGACCTTGCATTGAATGGAAAGGAGCTGGTACCATCATTGAATGAGGGTTTTTTACAACTGGAACTCATTGACATTCAGTCGTCAGATGACTTACAACAGTCATTGCAGCAGGCAGGTTTTGAAAAATTCTGGACCCATGAAGTCAGCCGAGAGAGATTTCCACACTCAAAGGGTCTTGCACTTTTTCATCTGACAATGTTTGGCTCAACATACACTTGTGAGTCGTCATTCTTACATATGAATGCCATTAAAACTCACAACCGCATATCCCTCGCAAACCAGTATCTACAACACTGCTTGCGCATTGCCCTGACAACATATACACCTGATTTCACTGCCCTTGCTAAGTCAAAAAAAAATGCCATTTCTCTCATTAGATGGCAAATGTCAAACGACATGCAAGGTAACAGGAATGCTAGTCAAGCAAGTAATGATGATTGATTTTTGAACAGTATGATGCAATTAACATCTTACTCACCTCATATTATGTACTTTTTCTTGTTTTGTTTTGTTTTTTTTGATGTGGTATGGCTCAACTGAACTGAATAAGGTGATTACAATTTGAATATAGACAGATAAGAAAAAAGGAATGTAAAGAGAGGTCAACTAAGGGATGGACAAAAGTGAGTTCAGTAGTTGTCCATATGTGCATTTATGTGCATATGTTGTTCTGCATTTACAAAATATAATATATTGACTCTTTCAGTATGTTGTTGTAATATCTTTATTTGTTACTGTGATTACTTATATTCTCTGGCCAATTAGCTTTCCTCAGTTTCATTAGCTGGCCCAAATTCCCAATTAATTGAATAACCCTGCTTTAGACGTTACATTAGAAATAAAACACATTCCAATTATACAAATATTTAAGTCAAAGTCAAAATGAAAACCTCAGCGTTACATCTAATGAAGTCACGGTCAGAATGACTAAAGATTGGGATTCTTTATGCAAACTGTGAGTCTAAAGTATCAAATTTTCATGTGCCAAGAAAAAGTTTTAACTTTGTGGAATATATTTGCTTTTATAGCCCATCATGTTTTCCCCCAGTTCATTATTTACTGGGGATGGAAGCAGTTTGACATTCAAGGATTACCTCTGTTGATGTGAACCTCCTCCAGCCAGACTGGATGTGGACTGACACATTTTCACAAGCTGACTCAGGGGCCCCTGGTACTCCAAACTTTGTTGTATTGCTGAACAGCCACTAGGCAACTGCTGCTGTATACTTGATATCAAAATGACCATGCAGGTTGTCACTATTTGTGTCAACTCACTGTGCTTTTGCTTTCATCTGTTTTTATTTATTTATTTGTCAGGCTGTTGTATTCTGGATATGATTCCAAGTTGGAAAAATAACTTTTAAAATATCTGAAGGAAATTCAATCGAATTGGCACAATGGAGCACTAAACGAGCCTATGACACCACTGGCCATGTGAATGCCTCCACAGAGGTTAAATACCTGGGTCTCCAAACCAGCTAGTTGGACTAGTCCCAGCCTAGTCAAGCGAGCGTGAACTGATGAAGCCTCTTGGATGAGAGGTGAAACGTCTTCAAAGACAAATAACTAAGTCCAGTTGCATTCGATTGAATTTCCTTGAGATAACCATGACCTGGATGAATGAGAATATTCACAGGCTTAACTTTTAAAATATTAGCACTGGATCTTACTTTGTAAGGGCATGAGTTAAATCATGGTCAGGTTGAAGGAACATCAGATATATTTTTAGTACATTTCATAAATGCTTCTATAGCAATTTTCTTTGTTACTGAGAGAGTCACTTTTCCCAATTGTGATTCTTTTTTTTTTTTTTTTTTTTTCAAATTTAAGAAAGTCATAAGGGATTCACAAGACACAATGCAGCACCATCTGGCTGTGATGTGGAGGATAAAAACTAGTGCATGCACGTATTTCATGTCAACTGATTCTTGAATCGTTTAGAAGAGATATTAACAATGAAAACAGTTACTATTAAAAATAAACTAAACTAATTGATCTCTTCAAACCAACAATATGCCTGTTAGACCCCATGCCAACTAAGCTGCTCAAAGAAGTTGTACCCCCACTTAACACTTCCCTTCTAGATACGATCAGTCCGTCTCTAATAACAGGCTATGTATCACAGTCCTCTAAAGTAGCTGGAATCAAAACTCTCCTTAAAAAACCTACTCTTGATCCAGAGGTTTTGGGCAACTATATACCGATATCTAACCTTTCCTTTCTCTCTAAGATCCTCATGAAAGCAGTGGCCAATCAGCT
Organism: Scatophagus argus; assembly: GCF_020382885.2. Lineage (NCBI taxonomy): Eukaryota > Metazoa > Chordata > Actinopteri > Scatophagidae > Scatophagus > Scatophagus argus. The sequence goes on along the minus strand of NC_058506.1, from coordinate 23,287,834 downwards.
ATGTGACATTCTACATAGTAAAAGTCTACTTAAGGATTCCCAGTCTGGTTTTAGAGCTCATCACAGCACAGAGATGACGCTGGTCAAAGTCACAAATAATCTTGTGCTTGCATCAGAAGAGGATCTTGTCTCTGTACTCGTATTGTTAGACCTCAGTGCTCCATTTGACACCATTAACCACCACATTTCATTCCACAGACGTGAACACTCAATTGGCATTAAAGGAGCTGCATTAAGCTGGTCTCATTCATATTTATCAGATTGAACTCAGTTCGTTCATGTTAATGATGAATCATCCTTGTACGCAAAGATTTGTCACAGAGTTCCCCAAGGTTCTGTGCTCTGACCAGTACTATTCACCTTACATTTTCTTCCTGCTGGTGATATGAAAAACACATTCATTAGTGTTTCACATATAACAGGCACAGTTAGTGTGTATTATTTCCCTTGCTTCCAGACATTGGTACGATATCTTTGCTTTTCATGCTCAGTGCTTCTGATCTCAGAAGACACTGGAAAAACTTCTTTGCTGTAAGCTTCCCATTGAAATGATTCTGCAATTTAATGATTCTTATTATTTTCTTTTTGTGTACTTTGTCACACATAATTGTAGACATGAGGTTTAATTCACTAAGAAATATTCTTTTACAGCAAGCTTGGAGCATTAAGGACAAAAACAGTTAAACATACTCTTTGGATAATGTGCGAAAGGAAAATGCATCAAAATCAAAACACCTCCATACAATATGTAATACTTATGGCATGATGTTGTGTAATTATACTTGAGACAACTATGACCACTAGTAGTTAACAGCAAAACATTAAGGGATACAGAACACTCTGTTTGTCAAACTTAAACACAGACAACATATTGGCATAGCCATCAGTCTCACATAACTGGAAGAATGAGCTGAGCCCATCAAATTCTATGAACCCCACCTACATGCTGTTTTGTGTGAGCTTTCTTTAAGTATCAGATTTTATAAGATATAAGACCAAGGCAGTTGGGTATGTGCTACTCACTATCACAAAAAGGACATTAAATTCTTCACTTTAGGTTTGCCAAGTTTTTAAATAACATAACTTTACATTTGATTTAATGCCATCATTTCACTTGTGACATATTAGTTGTTTTTGCTGAATACATTCAAAATTTTTTCTCTGAGAGCTTTGATTTGCAGTCCGTAGATAACAGCGTTCATGGAAGGAGGAACAATATGGAACAAGATGGATCCAATCTTCCTGTGATCTGATAAGTCAGGGAAACGATGGAGGAGGATGATGATGCCACCTGACAAAAGCAGGATGATGTACACAGCCAGGTGCGTGGCACAGGTCTGAAAAGCTTTGCTATTCACAACTTTGCTCTTGCTAGTCAGACACACCATGGTGATCCTCATGTAGGTGAGCATCACGCTGCACAGGGACACGGCCATCGTGCCCATGGCGATGATGAGGCCGTAAATGTGGTTGATAACAACATTTTCACAGGATAGCTTGAACAAGGAGGGATTGTCACAGAACGGGTTGAGTACAACCCTTCTGCAGCGCGACAGGCGGGTGCTGAGTCTCAAAAGGATACCAACCATAAGGAAAGCTACCCCCCAGGCGCCCACTGAGAGCTTCACCACCATCCTGTTGGTCATGATGGTGGTGTATCGCAGAGGGTTGCAGATGGCCACGTATCGATCAAAGGCCATGACTACGAGTACAGTGTGTGAAGTGCCTCCGTGAGCGTGAGCACAGAAGGCCTGAACTACACAGTCATTGTAATGAATGTACCGGTCATTGCTTGGAATTAAAATGTCACTCAGCACGCGAGGAATAATGGTCGTAGCCCCGAAAACATCATTAATACTCATGTTGCAGAAGAGCAGATACATGGGCTCATGGAGGCTCCTCTTTGTGAAAATCAAAACCACCAGGCCAATGTTGGACACCACAATGAAGATGTAGATGATGAAAAGGAGGAAAAATGCTGGAATGGTGAACCTTGGGCCAAGCTTTAATCCCTCCAGCTGTAGAACGTCCATATCGATCGTTTGGTTCTCCATTCTGCAGGGAGAGGATCATGGATGGAGAATTCAGTCAACACTGAAATCAAAACCTCATCTAGTCATGCTGCTAATCAAAATGTCAGTAATTTCTGAGCTGGTAAATGAGTGCAGCTCTGAAATGGAAAGCAGCAAATTTGAAAAATTTTCTTTTGTGCGAAAGTTTCTCGAAATGACAAAAACCCATTTACACTGAACTCTAACCAATGTCTTGAAGATAATTTGAGGTTTTTCCTTTCAAAGTAGGGATTTAAGAGTTTAATATACATCTGTTTTTTTCCACATCGTCAGTCTTTTAATCTGAACTGATATTTGTGTTCATGTTCTCATGATTTGCTGCCATCAATGAAAAAAAAAAAACCTGATGAAAAACCATGACTCTTACTCCTAGCTAGGAAAGCAACCTCTGTCCTCACAGTATCACTTTACATTGTTTTAGACACTTACCACTTGCTGAATGTAGCCTACGTGCTGCTGAGAAAACACATAAAACAAACTGTCTTCAAATTTTCAAAGAATGAACACTAGCTCTTTTGTCAGCACTGTTGCATGAAAGCTTTAAGTCTGAAACCGGAGTCATGAGTATTGTCTTCAGCATTATGATCGCAGAGCACAACTTCACTGCACATGAGCCTTTACAAATGTAATTAAAAATACCTTTGGTCATATTGCAATGGAAGTTAATGTAAAATCCTTGAAACACACTGCAGCTCCAGTGTCACCTCAATGTACAGTTTGAGGGTTTCACTGATTTCCTAAACAGCTTGGAAACATGTACAGTATCACTGACAAAACTGAACAACCTCTTTTCAATAAATGCTAAACCAGTCTTACATTCTGTTGGAAAAGGAATTCTACAATGCAGTTTTTTTTAATGTAGACAAAAACTTTATCTAAATCAAACATTCAAAATTTGTTTCTGCAGTGATACACTTAATAGATTTATTTTCACTTTAGTTTCTTTGCGTTCATTTGTTACTGTTTAAATGTTAACATTTAAAGAACAAAATGTCAATCTTTTATATAAAGCATCTCAAATTTTGAAAGCGGTTCTTTATCATATCAGTTGTTGCTTTAAAACCTTTGACAGGTCATCTTCCTGCTTGAGATGGTTTGATTTTGAGGAGTTTTCAGTTTTCAACAAGAGTCACATTTCACTGCTGACTTTTCTTTCACAACGACACATATCAGATGGACACACTGAACAGTGGAAATCAACAATGCTGAACCGTATGAGTATGTGAAGCAGGTTTACCTCTGTTGACATGAACCTTCTCTGACAAGATCAGAGGTTGACTGGCAGACATATTTTATAAGCTTCTGAAAGGCCCTTAGTTCTCCGGTCAAGGCCATCTCACATCCCTGGGGGCCTTAATTGCTGTATGTCGAATTAACTTGATGTTTTCACTTCACAAAACTTCCCTCAGCCTATGTCCACCGTCATAATTATCTTAGATTTTATCATATTTCAGATTTGATGTTAACATGGAACATAAAGTAAGTATGAAGGATGAATACTAAGTTGAAATGAGTATTTGGTAAAGATGATGTCATTTTTAAGAGTTCAAATATCAGCCAAGTTTAAAATAAATAAATAAATAAAACTTCTTGAAGAAGTTCTCTTGCTCTTGTGATTACAAACATTGATCCGGAGCGCAAAAATAAAATAACTGGCAGATGCCTTCCCAAATCTTTTGTGCACTTTGGAAAGCCTTCTTTCAAATTGTGATCTGGGGCTCTATAAAATTGACTTTTGCATCTCTTTGTACTTGTTGGACACATGATATTTAGAGAATATATTTACATTTCTGTTTATCCACTGGACACACCCAAAACTTTTTTTGCCCTGAACACACGAGCATGGTTCCCGAAGCCCTAAAATCAAAGGGCACGCCCCCGAAATTGCCCCGGTGACCCCCTTGTGCTCCAGACAGCTTGGGGACCCCATCAGGTCTGCTTCGCCAGATCGGGCCACCGTTCAGCATATCGGACAGAGGGCGCCTCTACCCGATGAGGGCTTGATTTCAAGACATCGTCCCCATACAGGTTCAGGGGGCTTCAGAGACCCTGTCAGCCCATTCTGCCCTTTCTGCCTATGTGCCCTCCTGAGCTCTTTTCAGCCAGAGACACAAAAATTTAAGTTTGTCCGATCAGCCCCAAACGAATGATTAACTGATGAACTATTCACCTTTTGTTCTTTTGCAACCACTTAAGGCCCCAATTTTGATTTCAGGCTGAATTTCGATACCAAAATTGCACCAGGCGATCATAGTGAGGTTCTGAATCAAGTGCAGTCGGTTGAATTTGAATTCTGACATTGCAAAAATGCAACCGGGTATCTGAAATCATTGGAGAGGAGGTGGCAACCTGATATGCAGGATTCAGATTCTTTGGGTGGATGTTGGATGCTTGTACAACTTTGAGATCAATTGAACCTATTTTGGTTGAAATATGAGGCTGTACGTTGCATATACTTTCACAAAAAAGGTTCTGCGGATGAAAGCTTGGATGTACCATAGGTTCACCACTGTCACACATTGTATCGAACCTCTATAGCTGTATTAACATGCTATAGAAAAGAGTCACATTAGCTTACAAAATTTGTATGTAAAAGTAAGTCAAGAAACAAATAAAAACTGCCTTCATTTTCACTCTTTAGACATTACATTAGAAATAAAACACATTCAAATTATACAAATATTTAAGTCAAAGTCAAAATGAAAACCTCAGCGTTACATCTAATGAAGTCACGGTCAGAATGACTAAAGATTGGGATTCTTTATCCAAACTGTGAGTCTAAAGTATCAAATTTTCATGTGCCAAGAAAAAGTTTTAACTTTGTGGAGGTACATTTGCTTTTATAGCCCATCATGTTTTCCCCCAGTTCATTATTTACTGGGGATGGAAGCAGTTTGACATTCAAGGATTACCTCTGTTGATGTGAACCTCCTCCAGCCAGACTGGATGTGGACTGACACATTTTCACAAGCTGACTCAGGGGCCCCTGGTACTCCAAACTTTGTTGTATTGCTGAACAGCCACTAGGCAACTGCTGCTGTATACTTGATATCAAAATGACCATGCAGGTTGCCACTATTTGTGTCAACTCACTGTGCTTTTGCTTTCATCTGTTTTTATTTATTTATTTGTCAGGCAGCTGTATTCTGGATATGATTCCAAGTTGGAAAAATAACTTTTAAAATATTAGCACTGGATCTTACTTTGTAAGGGCAGGAGTTAAATCATGGCCAGGTTGAAGGAACATCGGATTTATTTTTGGTACATTTCATAAATGCTTCTATAGCAGTTTTCTTTGTTACTGAGAGAGTCACTTTTCCCAATTGTGATTCTTTTTTTTTTTTCTTTTCAAATTTAAGAAAGTCATAAGGGATTCACAAGACACAATGCAGCACCATCTGGCTGTGATGTGGAGGATAAAAACTAGTGCATGCACGTATTTCATGTCAACTGATTCTTGAATCGTTTAGAAGAGATATTAACAATGAAAACAGTTACTATTAAAAATAAACTAAACTAATTGATCTCTTCAAACCAACAATATGCCTGTTAGACCCCATGCCAACTAAGCTGCTCAAAGAAGTTGTACCCCCACTTAACACTTCCCTTCTAGATACGATCAGTCCGTCTCTAATAACAGGCTATGTATCACAGTCCTCTAAAGTAGCTGGAATCAAAACTCTCCTTAAAAAACCTACTCTTGATCCAGAGGTTTTGGGCAACTATATACCGATATCTAACCTTTCCTTTCTCTCTAAGATCCTCATGAAAGCAGTGGCCAATCAGCTATGAGACTTTCTACATAGTAAAAGTCTACTTAAGGATTCCCAGTCTGGTTTTAGAGCTCATCACAGCACAGAGATGACGCTGGTCAAAGTCACAAATAATCTTGTGCTTGCATCAGAAGAGGATCTTGTCTCTGTACTCGTATTGTTAGACCTCAGTGCTCCATTTGACACCATTAACCACCACATTTCATTCCACAGACGTGAACACTCAATTGGCATTAAAGGAGCTGCATTAAGCTGGTCTCATTCATATTTATCAGATTGAACTCAGTTCGTTCATGTTAATGATGAATCATCCTTGTACGCAAAGATTTGTCACAGAGTTCCCCAAGGTTCTGTGCTCTGACCAGTACTATTCACCTTACATTTTCTTCCTGCTGGCGATATGAAAAATACATTCATTAGTGTTTCACATATACCAGGCACATTTAGTGTGTATTATTTCCCTTGCTTCCAGACATTGGTACGATATGTTTGCTTTTCATGCTCAGTGCCTCTGATCTCAGAAGACACTGGAAAAACTTCTTTGCTGTAAGCGTCCCATTGAAATGTTTCTGCAATTTAATGATTCTTATTATTTTCTTATTGTGTACTGTGTCACATCCTAATTTTAGACATGAGGTTTAATTCACTAAGAAATATTCTTTTACAGCAAGCTTGGAGCATTAAGGACAAAAACAGTTAAACATACTCTTTGGATAATGTGCAAAGGAAAATGCATCAAAATGAAAACACATCCATACAATATGTAATACTTATGGCATGGTGTCGTGTAATTATACTTGAGACAACTATGACCTATTAGCAGTTAACAGCAAAACATTAAGGGATACAGATCACCTAGTTTGTCAAACTTGAACACAGACAACATATTGGCATAGCCATCAGTCTCACATAACTGGAAGAATGAGCTGAGCCCAACAAGCACTTCTTTGTGCAGAGGCCACCACGATGCTTGCAAATCTCTTTGCTTATTGACCTACAAGCAAATTCTATGAACCCCACCTACATGCTGTTTTGTGTGAGCTTTCTTTAAGTATCAGATTTTATAAGATATAAGACCAAGGCAGTTGGGTATGTGCTACTCACTATCACAATAAGGACATTAAATTCTTCACTTTAGGTTTGCCAAGTTTTAACATGACTTTACATTCGATTTAATGCCATCACTTCACTTGTGACATGTTATTTTTTTTTGCTGAATACATTCAAAATTTTTTCTCTGACTGCTTTGATTTGCAGTCCGTAGATAACAGCGTTCATGGAAGGAGGAACAATATGGAACAAGATGGATCCAATCTTCCTGTGATCTGATAAGCCAGGGAAACGATGGAGGAGGATGATGATGCCACCTGACAAGAGCAGGATGATGTACACAGCCAGGTGTGTGGCACAGGTCTGAAAAGCTTTGTTACTCATAGCTCTTGTTGTCAGACACACCATGGCGATCCTCATGTAGGTGAGAATCACGCTGCACAGGGACACGGCCATTGTGCCCATGGCGATGATGAGGCCGTAAATGTGGTTGATAACAACATTTTCACAAGATAGCTTGAACAAGGAGGGATTGTCACAGTACGGGTTGAGTACAACCCTTCTGCAGCGCGACAGGCGGGTGCTGAGTCTCAAAAGGATACCAACCATAAGGAAAGCTACCCCCCAGGCGCCCACTGAGAGCTTCACCACCATCCTGTTGGTCATGATGGTGGTGTATCGGAGAGGGTTGCAGATGGCCACGTATCGATCAAAGGCCATGACTACGAGTACAGTGTGTGAAGTGCCTCCGTGAGCGTGAGCACAGAAGGCCTGAACTACACAGTCATTGTAATGAATGTACCGGTCATTGCTTGGAATTAAAATGTCACCCAGCATGCGAGGAATAATGGACGTAGACCCGAAAACATCATTAATACTCATGTTGCATAAGAGCAGATACATGGGCTCATGGAGGCTCCTCTTTGTGAAAATCAAAACCACCAGGCCAATGTTGGACACCAAAATGAAGATGTAGATGATGAAAAGGAGGAAAAATGCTGGAATGGTGAACCTTGGGCCAAGCTTTAATCCCTCCAGCTGTAGAACGTCCATATCGATCGTTTGGTTCTCCATTCTGCAGGGAGAGGATCATGGATGGAGAATTCAGTCAACACTGAAATCAAAACCTCATCTAGTCATGCTGCTAATCAAAATGTCAGTAATTTCTGAGCTGGTAAATGAGTGCAGCTCTGAAATGGAAAGCAGCAAATTTGAAAAATTTTCTTTTGTGCGAAAGTTTCTCGAAATGACAAAAACCCATTTACACTGAACTCTAACCAATGTCTTGAAGATAATTTGAGGTTTTTCCTTTCAAAGTAGGGATTTAAGAGTTTAATATACATCTGTTTTTTTCCACATCGTCAGTCTTTTAATCTGAACTGATATTTGTGTTCATGTTCTCATGATTTGCTGCCATCAATGAAAAAAAAAAAACCTGATGAAAAACCATGACTCTTACTCCTAGCTAGGAAAGCAACCTCTGTCCTCACAGTATCACTTTACATTGTTTTAGACACTTACCACTTGCTGAATGTAGCCTACGTGCTGCTGAGAAAACACATAAAACAAACTGTCTTCAAATTTTCAAAGAATGAACACTAGCTCTTTTGTCAGCACTGTTGCATGAAAGCTTTAAGTCTGAAACCGGAGTCATGAGTATTGTCTTCAGCATTATGATCGCAGAGCACAACTTCACTGCACATGAGCCTTTACAAATGTAATTAAAAATACCTTTGGTCATATTGCAATGGAAGTTAATGTAAAATCCTTGAAACACACTGCAGCTCCAGTGTCACCTCAATGTACAGTTTGAGGGTTTCACTGATTTCCTAAACAGCTTGGAAACATGTACAGTATCACTGACAAAACTGAACAACCTCTTTTCAATAAATGCTAAACCAGTCTTACATTCTGTTGGAAAAGGAATTCTACAATGCAGTTTTTTTTAATGTAGACAAAAACTTTATCTAAATCAAACATTCAAAATTTGTTTCTGCAGTGATACACTTAATAGATTTATTTTCACTTTAGTTTCTTTGCGTTCATTTGTTACTGTTTAAATGTTAACATTTAAAGAACAAAATGTCAATCTTTTATATAAAGCATCTCAAATTTTGAAAGCGGTTCTTTATCATATCAGTTGTTGCTTTAAAACCTTTGACAGGTCATCTTCCTGCTTGAGATGGTTTGATTTTGAGGAGTTTTCAGTTTTCAACAAGAGTCACATTTCACTGCTGACTTTTCTTTCACAACGACACATATCAGATGGACACACTGAACAGTGGAAATCAACAATGCTGAACCGTATGAGTATGTGAAGCAGGTTTACCTCTGTTGACATGAACCTTCTCTGACAAGATCAGAGGTTGACTGGCAGACATATTTTATAAGCTTCTGAAAGGCCCTTAGTTCTCCGGTCAAGGCCATCTCACATCCCTGGGGGCCTTAATTGCTGTATGTCGAATTAACTTGATGTTTTCACTTCACAAAACTTCCCTCAGCCTATGTCCACCGTCATAATTATCTTAGATTTTATCATATTTCAGATTTGATGTTAACATGGAACATAAAGTAAGTATGAAGGATGAATACTAAGTTGAAATGAGTATTTGGTAAAGATGATGTCATTTTTAAGAGTTCAAATATCAGCCAAGTTTAAAATAAATAAATAAATAAAACTTCTTGAAGAAGTTCTCTTGCTCTTGTGATTACAAACATTGATCCGGAGCGCAAAAATAAAATAACTGGCAGATGCCTTCCCAAATCTTTTGTGCACTTTGGAAAGCCTTCTTTCAAATTGTGATCTGGGGCTCTATAAAATTGACTTTTGCATCTCTTTGTACTTGTTGGACACATGATATTTAGAGAATATATTTACATTTCTGTTTATCCACTGGACACACCCAAAACTTTTTTTGCCCTGAACACACGAGCATGGTTCCCGAAGCCCTAAAATCAAAGGGCACGCCCCCGAAATTGCCCCGGTGACCCCCTTGTGCTCCAGACAGCTTGGGGACCCCATCAGGTCTGCTTCGCCAGATCGGGCCACCGTTCAGCATATCGGACAGAGGGCGCCTCTACCCGATGAGGGCTTGATTTCAAGACATCGTCCCCATACAGGTTCAGGGGGCTTCAGAGACCCTGTCAGCCCATTCTGCCCTTTCTGCCTATGTGCCCTCCTGAGCTCTTTTCAGCCAGAGACACAAAAATTTAAGTTTGTCCGATCAGCCCCAAACGAATGATTAACTGATGAACTATTCACCTTTTGTTCTTTTGCAACCACTTAAGGCCCCAATTTTGATTTCAGGCTGAATTTCGATACCAAAATTGCACCAGGCGATCATAGTGAGGTTCTGAATCAAGTGCAGTCGGTTGAATTTGAATTCTGACATTGCAAAAATGCAACCGGGTATCTGAAATCATTGGAGAGGAGGTGGCAACCTGATATGCAGGATTCAGATTCTTTGGGTGGATGTTGGATGCTTGTACAACTTTGAGATCAATTGAACCTATTTTGGTTGAAATATGAGGCTGTACGTTGCATATACTTTCACAAAAAAGGTTCTGCGGATGAAAGCTTGGATGTACCATAGGTTCACCACTGTCACACATTGTATCGAACCTCTATAGCTGTATTAACATGCTATAGAAAAGAGTCACATTAGCTTACAAAATTTGTATGTAAAAGTAAGTCAAGAAACAAATAAAAACTGCCTTCATTTTCACTCTTTAGACATTACATTAGAAATAAAACACATTCAAATTATACAAATATTTAAGTCAAAGTCAAAATGAAAACCTCAGCGTTACATCTAATGAAGTCACGGTCAGAATGACTAAAGATTGGGATTCTTTATCCAAACTGTGAGTCTAAAGTATCAAATTTTCATGTGCCAAGAAAAAGTTTTAACTTTGTGGAGGTACATTTGCTTTTATAGCCCATCATGTTTTCCCCCAGTTCATTATTTACTGGGGATGGAAGCAGTTTGACATTCAAGGATTACCTCTGTTGATGTGAACCTCCTCCAGCCAGACTGGATGTGGACTGACACATTTTCACAAGCTGACTCAGGGGCCCCTGGTACTCCAAACTTTGTTGTATTGCTGAACAGCCACTAGGCAACTGCTGCTGTATACTTGATATCAAAATGACCATGCAGGTTGCCACTATTTGTGTCAACTCACTGTGCTTTTGCTTTCATCTGTTTTTATTTATTTATTTGTCAGGCAGCTGTATTCTGGATATGATTCCAAGTTGGAAAAATAACTTTTAAAATATTAGCACTGGATCTTACTTTGTAAGGGCAGGAGTTAAATCATGGCCAGGTTGAAGGAACATCGGATTTATTTTTGGTACATTTCATAAATGCTTCTATAGCAGTTTTCTTTGTTACTGAGAGAGTCACTTTTCCCAATTGTGATTCTTTTTTTTTTTTCTTTTCAAATTTAAGAAAGTCATAAGGGATTCACAAGACACAATGCAGCACCATCTGGCTGTGATGTGGAGGATAAAAACTAGTGCATGCACGTATTTCATGTCAACTGATTCTTGAATCGTTTAGAAGAGATATTAACAATGAAAACAGTTACTATTAAAAATAAACTAAACTAATTGATCTCTTCAAACCAACAATATGCCTGTTAGACCCCATGCCAACTAAGCTGCTCAAAGAAGTTGTACCCCCACTTAACACTTCCCTTCTAGATACGATCAGTCCGTCTCTAATAACAGGCTATGTATCACAGTCCTCTAAAGTAGCTGGAATCAAAACTCTCCTTAAAAAACCTACTCTTGATCCAGAGGTTTTGGGCAACTATATACCGATATCTAACCTTTCCTTTCTCTCTAAGATCCTCATGAAAGCAGTGGCCAATCAGCTATGAGACTTTCTACATAGTAAAAGTCTACTTAAGGATTCCCAGTCTGGTTTTAGAGCTCATCACAGCACAGAGATGACGCTGGTCAAAGTCACAAATAATCTTGTGCTTGCATCAGAAGAGGATCTTGTCTCTGTACTCGTATTGTTAGACCTCAGTGCTCCATTTGACACCATTAACCACCACATTTCATTCCACAGACGTGAACACTCAATTGGCATTAAAGGAGCTGCATTAAGCTGGTCTCATTCATATTTATCAGATTGAACTCAGTTCGTTCATGTTAATGATGAATCATCCTTGTACGCAAAGATTTGTCACAGAGTTCCCCAAGGTTCTGTGCTCTGACCAGTACTATTCACCTTACATTTTCTTCCTGCTGGCGATATGAAAAATACATTCATTAGTGTTTCACATATACCAGGCACATTTAGTGTGTATTATTTCCCTTGCTTCCAGACATTGGTACGATATGTTTGCTTTTCATGCTCAGTGCCTCTGATCTCAGAAGACACTGGAAAAACTTCTTTGCTGTAAGCGTCCCATTGAAATGTTTCTGCAATTTAATGATTCTTATTATTTTCTTATTGTGTACTGTGTCACATCCTAATTTTAGACATGAGGTTTAATTCACTAAGAAATATTCTTTTACAGCAAGCTTGGAGCATTAAGGACAAAAACAGTTAAACATACTCTTTGGATAATGTGCAAAGGAAAATGCATCAAAATGAAAACACATCCATACAATATGTAATACTTATGGCATGGTGTCGTGTAATTATACTTGAGACAACTATGACCTATTAGCAGTTAACAGCAAAACATTAAGGGATACAGATCACCTAGTTTGTCAAACTTGAACACAGACAACATATTGGCATAGCCATCAGTCTCACATAACTGGAAGAATGAGCTGAGCCCATCAAGCACTTCTTTGTGCAGAGGCCACCACGATGCTTGCAAATCTCTTTGCTTATTGACCTACAAGCAAATTCTATGAACCCCACCTACATGCTGTTTTGTGTGAGCTTTCTTTAAGTATCAGATTTTATAAGATATAAGACCAAGGCAGTTGGGTATGTGCTACTCACTATCACAATAAGGACATTAAATTCTTCACTTTAGGTTTGCCAAGTTTTAACATGACTTTACATTCGATTTAATGCCATCATTTCACTTGTGACATGTTATTTTTTTTTGCTGAATACATTCAAAATTTTTTCTCTGACTGCTTTGATTTGCAGTCCGTAGATAACAGCGTTCATGGAAGGAGGAACAATATGGAACAAGATGGATCCAATCTTCCTGTGATCTGATAAGCCAGGGAAACGATGGAGGAGGATGATGATGCCACCTGACAAGAGCAGGATGATGTACACAGCCAGGTGTGTGGCACAGGTCTGAAAAGCTTTGTTACTCATAGCTCTTGTTGTCAGACACACCATGGCGATCCTCATGTAGGTGAGAATCACGCTGCACAGGGACACGGCCATTGTGCCCATGGCGATGATGAGGCCGTAAATGTGGTTGATAACAACATTTTCACAAGATAGCTTGAACAAGGAGGGATTGTCACAGTACGGGTTGAGTACAACCCTTCTGCAGCGCGACAGGCGGGTGCTGAGTCTCAAAAGGATACCAACCATAAGGAAAGCTACCCCCCAGGCGCCCACTGAGAGCTTCACCACCATCCTGTTGGTCATGATGGTGGTGTATCGGAGAGGGTTGCAGATGGCCACGTATCGATCAAAGGCCATGACTACGAGTACAGTGTGTGAAGTGCCTCCGTGAGCGTGAGCACAGAAGGCCTGAACTACACAGTCATTGTAATGAATGTACCGGTCATTGCTTGGAATTAAAATGTCACCCAGCATGCGAGGAATAATGGACGTAGACCCGAAAACATCATTAATACTCATGTTGCATAAGAGCAGATACATGGGCTCATGGAGGCTCCTCTTTGTGAAAATCAAAACCACCAGGCCAATGTTGGACACCAAAATGAAGATGTAGATGATGAAAAGGAGGAAAAATGCTGGAATGGTGAACCTTGGGCCAAGCTTTAATCCCTCCAGCTGTAGAACGTCCATATCGATCGTTTGGTTCTCCATTCTGCAGGGAGAGGATCATGGATGGAGAATTCAGTCAACACTGAAATCAAAACCTCATCTAGTCATGCTGCTAATCAAAATGTCAGTAATTTCTGAGCTGGTAAATGAGTGCAGCTCTGAAATGGAAAGCAGCAAATTTGAAAAATTTTCTTTTGTGCGAAAGTTTCTCGAAATGACAAAAACCCATTTACACTGAACTCTAACCAATGTCTTGAAGATAATTTGAGGTTTTTCCTTTCAAAGTAGGGATTTAAGAGTTTAATATACATCTGTTTTTTTCCACATCGTCAGTCTTTTAATCTGAACTGATATTTGTGTTCATGTTCTCATGATTTGCTGCCATCAATGAAAAAAAAAAAACCTGATGAAAAACCATGACTCTTACTCCTAGCTAGGAAAGCAACCTCTGTCCTCACAGTATCACTTTACATTGTTTTAGACACTTACCACTTGCTGAATGTAGCCTACGTGCTGCTGAGAAAACACATAAAACAAACTGTCTTCAAATTTTCAAAGAATGAACACTAGCTCTTTTGTCAGCACTGTTGCATGAAAGCTTTAAGTCTGAAACCGGAGTCATGAGTATTGTCTTCAGCATTATGATCGCAGAGCACAACTTCACTGCACATGAGCCTTTACAAATGTAATTAAAAATACCTTTGGTCATATTGCAATGGAAGTTAATGTAAAATCCTTGAAACACACTGCAGCTCCAGTGTCACCTCAATGTACAGTTTGAGGGTTTCACTGATTTCCTAAACAGCTTGGAAACATGTACAGTATCACTGACAAAACTGAACAACCTCTTTTCAATAAATGCTAAACCAGTCTTACATTCTGTTGGAAAAGGAATTCTACAATGCAGTTTTTTTTAATGTAGACAAAAACTTTATCTAAATCAAACATTCAAAATTTGTTTCTGCAGTGATACACTTAATAGATTTATTTTCACTTTAGTTTCTTTGCGTTCATTTGTTACTGTTTAAATGTTAACATTTAAAGAACAAAATGTCAATCTTTTATATAAAGCATCTCAAATTTTGAAAGCGGTTCTTTATCATATCAGTTGTTGCTTTAAAACCTTTGACAGGTCATCTTCCTGCTTGAGATGGTTTGATTTTGAGGAGTTTTCAGTTTTCAACAAGAGTCACATTTCACTGCTGACTTTTCTTTCACAACGACACATATCAGATGGACACACTGAACAGTGGAAATCAACAATGCTGAACCGTATGAGTATGTGAAGCAGGTTTACCTCTGTTGACATGAACCTTCTCTGACAAGATCAGAGGTTGACTGGCAGACATATTTTATAAGCTTCTGAAAGGCCCTTAGTTCTCCGGTCAAGGCCATCTCACATCCCTGGGGGCCTTAATTGCTGTATGTCGAATTAACTTGATGTTTTCACTTCACAAAACTTCCCTCAGCCTATGTCCACCGTCATAATTATCTTAGATTTTATCATATTTCAGATTTGATGTTAACATGGAACATAAAGTAAGTATGAAGGATGAATACTAAGTTGAAATGAGTATTTGGTAAAGATGATGTCATTTTTAAGAGTTCAAATATCAGCCAAGTTTAAAATAAATAAATAAATAAAACTTCTTGAAGAAGTTCTCTTGCTCTTGTGATTACAAACATTGATCCGGAGCGCAAAAATAAAATAACTGGCAGATGCCTTCCCAAATCTTTTGTGCACTTTGGAAAGCCTTCTTTCAAATTGTGATCTGGGGCTCTATAAAATTGACTTTTGCATCTCTTTGTACTTGTTGGACACATGATATTTAGAGAATATATTTACATTTCTGTTTATCCACTGGACACACCCAAAACTTTTTTTGCCCTGAACACACGAGCATGGTTCCCGAAGCCCTAAAATCAAAGGGCACGCCCCCGAAATTGCCCCGGTGACCCCCTTGTGCTCCAGACAGCTTGGGGACCCCATCAGGTCTGCTTCGCCAGATCGGGCCACCGTTCAGCATATCGGACAGAGGGCGCCTCTACCCGATGAGGGCTTGATTTCAAGACATCGTCCCCATACAGGTTCAGGGGGCTTCAGAGACCCTGTCAGCCCATTCTGCCCTTTCTGCCTATGTGCCCTCCTGAGCTCTTTTCAGCCAGAGACACAAAAATTTAAGTTTGTCCGATCAGCCCCAAACGAATGATTAACTGATGAACTATTCACCTTTTGTTCTTTTGCAACCACTTAAGGCCCCAATTTTGATTTCAGGCTGAATTTCGATACCAAAATTGCACCAGGCGATCATAGTGAGGTTCTGAATCAAGTGCAGTCGGTTGAATTTGAATTCTGACATTGCAAAAATGCAACCGGGTATCTGAAATCATTGGAGAGGAGGTGGCAACCTGATATGCAGGATTCAGATTCTTTGGGTGGATGTTGGATGCTTGTACAACTTTGAGATCAATTGAACCTATTTTGGTTGAAATATGAGGCTGTACGTTGCATATACTTTCACAAAAAAGGTTCTGCG
Organism: Scatophagus argus; assembly: GCF_020382885.2. Lineage (NCBI taxonomy): Eukaryota > Metazoa > Chordata > Actinopteri > Scatophagidae > Scatophagus > Scatophagus argus. The sequence continues at coordinate 23,271,455 of NC_058506.1, read as the reverse complement.
GATGAAAGCTTGGATGTACCATAGGTTCACCACTGTCACACATTGTATCGAACCTCTATAGCTGTATTAACATGCTATAGAAAAGAGTCACATTAGCTCACAAAATTTGTATGTAAAAGTAAGTCAAGAAACAAATAAAAACTGCCTTCATTTTCACTCTTTAGACATTACATTAGAAATAAAACACATTCAAATTATACAAATATTTAAGTCAAAGTCAAAATGAAAACCTCAGCGTTACATCTAATGAAGTCACGGTCAGAATGACTAAAGATTGGGATTCTTTATCCAAACTGTGAGTCTAAAGTATCAAATTTTCATGTGCCAAGAAAAAGTTTTAACTTTGTGGAGGTACATTTGCTTTTATAGCCCATCATGTTTTCCCCCAGTTCATTATTTACTGGGGATGGAAGCAGTTTGACATTCAAGGATTACCTCTGTTGATGTGAACCTCCTCCAGCCAGACTGGATGTGGACTGACACATTTTCACAAGCTGACTCAGGGGCCCCTGGTACTCCAAACTTTGTTGTATTGCTGAACAGCCACTAGGCAACTGCTGCTGTATACTTGATATCAAAATGACCATGCAGGTTGCCACTATTTGTGTCAACTCACTGTGCTTTTGCTTTCATCTGTTTTTATTTATTTATTTGTCAGGCAGCTGTATTCTGGATATGATTCCAAGTTGGAAAAATAACTTTTAAAATATTAGCACTGGATCTTACTTTGTAAGGGCAGGAGTTAAATCATGGCCAGGTTGAAGGAACATCGGATTTATTTTTGGTACATTTCATAAATGCTTCTATAGCAGTTTTCTTTGTTACTGAGAGAGTCACTTTTCCCAATTGTGATTCTTTTTTTTTTTTCTTTTCAAATTTAAGAAAGTCATAAGGGATTCACAAGACACAATGCAGCACCATCTGGCTGTGATGTGGAGGATAAAAACTAGTGCATGCACGTATTTCATGTCAACTGATTCTTGAATCGTTTAGAAGAGATATTAACAATGAAAACAGTTACTATTAAAAATAAACTAAACTAATTGATCTCTTCAAACCAACAATATGCCTGTTAGACCCCATGCCAACTAAGCTGCTCAAAGAAGTTGTACCCCCACTTAACACTTCCCTTCTAGATACGATCAGTCCGTCTCTAATAACAGGCTATGTATCACAGTCCTCTAAAGTAGCTGGAATCAAAACTCTCCTTAAAAAACCTACTCTTGATCCAGAGGTTTTGGGCAACTATATACCGATATCTAACCTTTCCTTTCTCTCTAAGATCCTCATGAAAGCAGTGGCCAATCAGCTATGAGACTTTCTACATAGTAAAAGTCTACTTAAGGATTCCCAGTCTGGTTTTAGAGCTCATCACAGCACAGAGATGACGCTGGTCAAAGTCACAAATAATCTTGTGCTTGCATCAGAAGAGGATCTTGTCTCTGTACTCGTATTGTTAGACCTCAGTGCTCCATTTGACACCATTAACCACCACATTTCATTCCACAGACGTGAACACTCAATTGGCATTAAAGGAGCTGCATTAAGCTGGTCTCATTCATATTTATCAGATTGAACTCAGTTCGTTCATGTTAATGATGAATCATCCTTGTACGCAAAGATTTGTCACAGAGTTCCCCAAGGTTCTGTGCTCTGACCAGTACTATTCACCTTACATTTTCTTCCTGCTGGCGATATGAAAAATACATTCATTAGTGTTTCACATATACCAGGCACATTTAGTGTGTATTATTTCCCTTGCTTCCAGACATTGGTACGATATGTTTGCTTTTCATGCTCAGTGCCTCTGATCTCAGAAGACACTGGAAAAACTTCTTTGCTGTAAGCGTCCCATTGAAATGTTTCTGCAATTTAATGATTCTTATTATTTTCTTATTGTGTACTGTGTCACATCCTAATTTTAGACATGAGGTTTAATTCACTAAGAAATATTCTTTTACAGCAAGCTTGGAGCATTAAGGACAAAAACAGTTAAACATACTCTTTGGATAATGTGCAAAGGAAAATGCATCAAAATGAAAACACATCCATACAATATGTAATACTTATGGCATGGTGTCGTGTAATTATACTTGAGACAACTATGACCTATTAGCAGTTAACAGCAAAACATTAAGGGATACAGATCACCTAGTTTGTCAAACTTGAACACAGACAACATATTGGCATAGCCATCAGTCTCACATAACTGGAAGAATGAGCTGAGCCCAACAAGCACTTCTTTGTGCAGAGGCCACCACGATGCTTGCAAATCTCTTTGCTTATTGACCTACAAGCAAATTCTATGAACCCCACCTACATGCTGTTTTGTGTGAGCTTTCTTTAAGTATCAGATTTTATAAGATATAAGACCAAGGCAGTTGGGTATGTGCTACTCACTATCACAATAAGGACATTAAATTCTTCACTTTAGGTTTGCCAAGTTTTAACATGACTTTACATTCGATTTAATGCCATCACTTCACTTGTGACATGTTATTTTTTTTTGCTGAATACATTCAAAATTTTTTCTCTGACTGCTTTGATTTGCAGTCCGTAGATAACAGCGTTCATGGAAGGAGGAACAATATGGAACAAGATGGATCCAATCTTCCTGTGATCTGATAAGCCAGGGAAACGATGGAGGAGGATGATGATGCCACCTGACAAGAGCAGGATGATGTACACAGCCAGGTGTGTGGCACAGGTCTGAAAAGCTTTGTTACTCATAGCTCTTGTTGTCAGACACACCATGGCGATCCTCATGTAGGTGAGAATCACGCTGCACAGGGACACGGCCATTGTGCCCATGGCGATGATGAGGCCGTAAATGTGGTTGATAACAACATTTTCACAAGATAGCTTGAACAAGGAGGGATTGTCACAGTACGGGTTGAGTACAACCCTTCTGCAGCGCGACAGGCGGGTGCTGAGTCTCAAAAGGATACCAACCATAAGGAAAGCTACCCCCCAGGCGCCCACTGAGAGCTTCACCACCATCCTGTTGGTCATGATGGTGGTGTATCGGAGAGGGTTGCAGATGGCCACGTATCGATCAAAGGCCATGACTACGAGTACAGTGTGTGAAGTGCCTCCGTGAGCGTGAGCACAGAAGGCCTGAACTACACAGTCATTGTAATGAATGTACCGGTCATTGCTTGGAATTAAAATGTCACCCAGCATGCGAGGAATAATGGACGTAGACCCGAAAACATCATTAATACTCATGTTGCATAAGAGCAGATACATGGGCTCATGGAGGCTCCTCTTTGTGAAAATCAAAACCACCAGGCCAATGTTGGACACCAAAATGAAGATGTAGATGATGAAAAGGAGGAAAAATGCTGGAATGGTGAACCTTGGGCCAAGCTTTAATCCCTCCAGCTGTAGAACGTCCATATCGATCGTTTGGTTCTCCATTCTGCAGGGAGAGGATCATGGATGGAGAATTCAGTCAACACTGAAATCAAAACCTCATCTAGTCATGCTGCTAATCAAAATGTCAGTAATTTCTGAGCTGGTAAATGAGTGCAGCTCTGAAATGGAAAGCAGCAAATTTGAAAAATTTTCTTTTGTGCGAAAGTTTCTCGAAATGACAAAAACCCATTTACACTGAACTCTAACCAATGTCTTGAAGATAATTTGAGGTTTTTCCTTTCAAAGTAGGGATTTAAGAGTTTAATATACATCTGTTTTTTTCCACATCGTCAGTCTTTTAATCTGAACTGATATTTGTGTTCATGTTCTCATGATTTGCTGCCATCAATGAAAAAAAAAAAACCTGATGAAAAACCATGACTCTTACTCCTAGCTAGGAAAGCAACCTCTGTCCTCACAGTATCACTTTACATTGTTTTAGACACTTACCACTTGCTGAATGTAGCCTACGTGCTGCTGAGAAAACACATAAAACAAACTGTCTTCAAATTTTCAAAGAATGAACACTAGCTCTTTTGTCAGCACTGTTGAATGAAAGCTTTAAGTCTGAAACCGGAGTCATGAGTATTGTCTTCAGCATTATGATCGCAGAGCACAACTTCACTGCACATGAGCCTTTACAAATGTAATTAAAAATACCTTTGGTCATATTGCAATGGAAGTTAATGTAAAATCCTTGAAACACACTGCAGCTCCAGTGTCACCTCAATGTACAGTTTGAGGGTTTCACTGATTTCCTAAACAGCTTGGAAACATGTACAGTATCACTGACAAAACTGAACAACCTCTTTTCAATAAATGCTAAACCAGTCTTACATTCTGTTGGAAAAGGAATTCTACAATGCAGTTTTTTTTAATGTAGACAAAAACTTTATCTAAATCAAACATTCAAAATTTGTTTCTGCAGTGATACACTTAATAGATTTATTTTCACTTTAGTTTCTTTGCGTTCATTTGTTACTGTTTAAATGTTAACATTTAAAGAACAAAATGTCAATCTTTTATATAAAGCATCTCAAATTTTGAAAGCGGTTCTTTATCATATCAGTTGTTGCTTTAAAACCTTTGACAGGTCATCTTCCTGCTTGAGATGGTTTGATTTTGAGGAGTTTTCAGTTTTCAACAAGAGTCACATTTCACTGCTGACTTTTCTTTCACAACGACACATATCAGATGGACACACTGAACAGTGGAAATCAACAATGCTGAACCGTATGAGTATGTGAAGCAGGTTTACCTCTGTTGACATGAACCTTCTCTGACAAGATCAGAGGTTGACTGGCAGACATATTTTATAAGCTTCTGAAAGGCCCTTAGTTCTCCGGTCAAGGCCATCTCACATCCCTGGGGGCCTTAATTGCTGTATGTCGAATTAACTTGATGTTTTCACTTCACAAAACTTCCCTCAGCCTATGTCCACCGTCATAATTATCTTAGATTTTATCATATTTCAGATTTGATGTTAACATGGAACATAAAGTAAGTATGAAGGATGAATACTAAGTTGAAATGAGTATTTGGTAAAGATGATGTCATTTTTAAGAGTTCAAATATCAGCCAAGTTTAAAATAAATAAATAAATAAAACTTCTTGAAGAAGTTCTCTTGCTCTTGTGATTACAAACATTGATCCGGAGCGCAAAAATAAAATAACTGGCAGATGCCTTCCCAAATCTTTTGTGCACTTTGGAAAGCCTTCTTTCAAATTGTGATCTGGGGCTCTATAAAATTGACTTTTGCATCTCTTTGTACTTGTTGGACACATGATATTTAGAGAATATATTTACATTTCTTTTTATCCACTGGACACACCCAAAACTTTTTTGCCCTGAACACAAGAGCATGGTTCCCGAAGCCCTAAAATCAAAGGGCACGCCCCCGAAATTGCCCCGGTGACCCCCTTGTGCTCCAGACAGCTTGGGGACCCCATCAGGTCTGCTTCGCCAGATAGGGCGCCTCTACCCGATGAGGGCTTGATTTCAAGACATCGTCCCCATACAGGTTCAGGGGGCTTCAGAGACCCTGTCAGCCCATTCTGCCCTTTCTGCCTATGTGCCCTCCTGAGCTCTTTTCAGCCAGAGACACAAAAATTTAAGTTTGTCCGATCAGCCCCAAACGAATGATTAACTGATGAACTATTCACCTTTTGTTCTTTTGCAACCACTTAAGGCCCCAATTTTGATTTCAGGCTGAATTTCGATACCAAAATTGCACCAGGCGATCATAGTGAGGTTCTGAATCAAGTGCAGTCGGTTGAATTTGAATTCTGACATTGCAAAAATGCAACCGGGTATCTGAAATCATACAACAAGATGGATGCCAACTTCCTGTGATCTGATAAGTGAGGGAAGCGATGGAGGATGACAATGATGGATCCTGACACAACCAGGATGATGTACACGGCCAGATGGGTGGTGCAGGTCTGTAGCGCCCGGCTGTTCACCACCTTGTTCTTGCTGAGCACACACACAGCAGCAATTTTCAGGTAGGTAAGAATAATGCTACCAATGGAGGAACCCAGCAGGACCACCCTGTAGCCGAGGCCATAGATGTTATTAATGAGGACACTTTCACAGGACAGCTTGAACAAGGAGGCGTTGTCACAGAATGGGTTGAATATAATCCACCTGCAGCGTGACAAGCGGATGCTGAGCCCCACGAGGATCAGCACCATCACCAAGGAGACCATCCAGGCAGACGCTTTACTACCATCTGGTTGGTCATGATGGTGGCATAATGCAGGGGGTTGCAGATGGCCACGTGGTGGTCAAAGGCCATGATCATAAGCACAGTGTGAGAGGCACTTGCATGAAGGTGAGCACAACAAGCCTGAATAACACAATCTATGTAGTGGATGTACCGCTCACTGCTGGGAATAAAAATGTCACTCAGCAACCGAGGAATGATGGCTGTGGCCCCAAAAACATCATTAATACTCATGTTGCAGAAGAGCAGATACATAGGCTGGTGGAGACTCCTCTCCCTGGTGATCAGGACTACAAGGCTGATGTTGGACACCATGATGAAGATGTAGATGAGGAGCAGGAGGATGAAGGTGAGAATGGAGGACTGGGGGTTGACCTTTAACCCCTCCAGGAGCAGAATATCTGTACTTAAATTGTGGTTCTCCATAGTGCAGAGGGTTAATTTAAGCCTGAGATAGAGCAAAATTTTAATGAGACAGAGAATTTTATAAATGGTATTTAAAACTAGATATACAAAAACAACACTGTTTTGAAGATAACTGGATATATATAGTAATCCACACTAACAATGGAACATTGGGCTTCTCCAACTGATTTGCAGTGGCAGCTAAAAGGTCTGTTATCCATTCAATGCAAAAAATTTGAAATGGAGGTGGAAACTATTTTTAATATGCATAATTGATCATATTAAAAATAATTTTTTGCCATCTGGAGATTGAAAAACAGCAAAAAACACAGCAAAATGCATGTTTGTCTTTGAAATCTAAAAGTAGTTTAAATGATAGCTGAATTATTCATTCAGAACATTAGTTATAGCACCTTTCAAAATAAAATCCCACTGCAATTACAAACAATTACAACAAAAAATCATCACGAAATGAAAGTTCTGCCATTTATGTCAATATGATGTACAACATTAGAATCAGAATCAGAATTCCTTTATTAATCCCTGGAGGGAAATTCTTGAAATTAACCCTCTCTCTCTCTGTATCTTTCTGCAGGTATCTCTCCGTCCAGATCTACATGCTGACCTGCAACCAGCCCTCTGACCCAGTGTCTGCTCGCAACATCTGCCTGTCGTTCTTCTATGTAGTGCTAGTATAATTAACTTAAACAACATATCAGCTAAAAAGCAAATAAATACAATACATAGTTTTTCAGCATTCTAATTAAAACAATCTGTCATGTTTGTCCTTTGTAATATATGATGTTTATTGCATGTATGTTTCTCTCTCTCTCTCTCTCTTTCATCCTCTCTGTCCTGTCTACCTCTTCTTCTCCTCCTTCACCCAGCCGACTATCAGCAGGATGGTTCTCCCTTGTGAGTCGGGTCCTGCTCAGGGTTTCTTCCTGTTAAAAGGGAGTTTTTCCTTGCCACTGTCTGCTTGCTCAGGGGTTCAGGCTCTGGATTTCTGTAAAGCACCTAGAGACAATTTTGATTGTAAAAGGTGCTATATAAATAAAATTGAATTGAATTGAACAAACAACATTAAAAATAAAACTAGGCAAACAATAAGACATTTTGCAACACTAATTAAAAGAGTCATGTTAACATGGGAAGGCTACAATAAGAGAAAAAATAACACTGTAGCTTCAAATTAACTTGTTTAGTCAATGAATATTGAAGTACCCGCTGCACACACATCCATCAGTCACTGTGTGTGAATGCACCAGTAAGCAATTGTAGAAAAAAAAACAGTTGATTGTTGAGTCCTCTTCACTGGTCAACAAATGCACATCAATACAAAATGTCAGTATTTGGCGAACTCTGACACACAAAGCAAAACAGGAAAGTAAAATGCTGAAAAATTAAGGGCATCCAGGCAGAGGGCGTGATTAGTGATGACTGAAAGGATTCATCTTTTGTACATTCTATACATTGTTTTATTAGGAAGGTGCTGCATTGTGCCTTTAAATATAATTACTTTAAACTATGTATTTCTGAAATAAAGGACTTTTCTGGTTTCAGTTTTTTATTTTTGTTCAAGATTTCATTTGATCTACTGTACATACCATTTTATAATAACACAATTTTAATGGTTTTTATTTTCAAATGCTGATTTATGGGTTTCACACAATGCAGCAAATAATAAACATTCATAAAGATTCTAATCAAATGGGTAACTTTTGATAGCAAAAGACATTTATTCCTGTTCATATAAAATATCTAAAACATAAGGAAAGCATTTTAAGAATCGTACTGACTACAAATGCTTTGTCCACATTAGTTTAAACAAAAATATCTAAGTATATAATAACACTGATAAAATCAGCGTAGTTTCAAAGCCAAACTATGAAGGGTCTTAAAGGTAATCAGAACACATTAGAATCAATTCTAAAGCAGATATGGAGCTTATATAACAAGACTAAAACCGGTGTAATGCGGTCACCTGTAGGTCGTCACGAGATCTTCGTTTAAGTACAAAGCTTTTCTTCAGTGACCACTGCCTGAGACCCTGTGATTGCCCCAGCAAACAAACATAATTTCTAGAGTGTAAGGGTGTGTGTCCCATGCTCACCTCTGTTGATTTAGAGCCAAGGTGGGCTGAGATTTTATATAAGTTGAACAACAGGCCCCTCTGGGGTTTGTTCTAACATGTTTGTCACCAGGTAACTACTGCCCGTCTGCACCAACAAAACCTTCTTTGTGTTTGTTGCAGGTGTTCCCCGGGTTCTCCAGCTTCCTCCCAATAACCAAAGTTCATCATGGGTGCCGAAAGCTCACAGTGGATCCAGTGGATCCTAACTTTACTACACTGTTTATGAACATCAACTTCTCACAGTGAGGCTGAATGAAGCCTTCCTTCTGTTTCTGACCGGTTATTCTGGGACATATTAAATCAATTATGATCTCAGAGCAAAGCTTATTTTGGTGTTTGGACCTTTTGGTGGCCCACTTGGGAGGCCCCATGCACTACTATGTCTATCAAGATCTGAGTTGTTACTCACCAACATGAGTATAAGGCAGGATTTCAGTTCTAACATTTAGCTGAGACTGAAAAGAATAAAAACCAAACTATATGAAGCTAATCAGGCTCAATGTAAGCACATTTAGTAATACTGAGCTGCATGTCACACTTACTGTGTAACATATAAATAACATTACATATAATCTTCTCAAAATATGAATGAAGCCAGGGCCCAGTCTTGGTTTCTTTAATAAATTTTAATCTACTTATTTTCACAATAATTAAACCTTTGAAACTACTTCCTAAGAAGAAGATGAAGATTTACAGATTTTGGGTGGCATGGTGCCGCCTCACAGCTAGAGGGTTCCAGATTCGAATCCTGGTCTGGGTCTTTCTGTGTGGAGTTTGCATGTTCTCCCTGTGCGTGCGTGAATTTTCTCTGGGTTCTCCAGCTTCCTCCCACAATACCAAAAACATGCACATTAGGTTAATGGGCTGCTCTCAAGGTGTGAGTGTGTGGTTGTCTGTCTTTGTGTGTCAGCCCTGTGATTGACTGTTGACCAGTCCAAGGTGAACTCCGCCTCTCACCTGTAGTCAGCTTGGATTGACTCCAAACCCCCGTGACCCTGACAGATAAGTGGTATAGAAAATGGATGGATGGATTTACAGATTTTATGTAAATTACCATTACATTACAGTAAGGGGTGGATTGTGAAACAATGCAATGCAAGCTTAATTTATTACCATAATATGATATACACAGTACCACAGTATTGCAGTTATTTCAACATGCAGATATCAGTTCATCGACTCCTCACATATAGTCATAATTACATCATTTGACTTCCATTAGAGCTACTTTATTGTTATGGAACAGAGTCATAATCCTTTGCCTGACCTCTTTAATCTGTAGCCCATAGATTACAGCATTCAGAGCAGGTAAGGCAACATGTCCCAGGACTGCTGCCACTTTCCTGTGGTCTGACAGGTGAGGGAAACGGTGCAGGATCACAATGATGAAGCCAGACACCAACAGGATGATGTACACGGCCAGATGGGTGGTGCAGGTCTGCAGCGCCCGACTGTTCACCACCTTGTTCTTGCTGAGCACACACACAGCAGCAATTTTCAGGTAGGTAAGAATAATGCTACCAATGGAGGAACCCAGCAGGACCACCGTGTAGCCGAGGCCATAGATGTTATTAATGAGGACACTTTCACAGGACAGCTTGAACAAGGAGGCGTTGTCACAAAATGGGTTGAATATAATCCACCTGCAGCGCGACAAGCGGATGCTGAGCCCCACGAGGATCAGCACCATCACCAAGGAGATCATCCAGGCAGACACCGACAGCTTTACTACCATCCTGTTGGTCATGATGGTGGCATAATGCAGGGGGTTGCAGATGGCCACGTAGCGGTCAAAGGCCATGATCATAAGCACAGTGTGAGAGGCACTTGCATGGAGATGAACACAGAAGGCCTGAATGGCACAGTTGATGTATTGGATATACCGCACAGAGTTTGATATTAAAAGATCTTGGAGTATATGAGGGATAATTATCGTCGCACCAAAAACATCATTAATACTCATGTTGCAGAAGAGCAGATACATAGGCTGGTGGAGACTCCTGCTCCTGAAAATCAAGACAAGCAGTCCAATGTTGGACACCATGATGAAGATGTAAATTATGAGGAGCAGCAGAAAGGCAAGAATGAAGGACTGGGAGGTGACCTTTAACCCCTCCAGGATCAGGATATCCTCCCTGAAAGTCTGGTTTTCCATATCACATCTGTCGCATAACAATCAAGGCTTTTGTTTTAATTGAATCCAGTTATATTTCACTATAACTCTTTATGACTATCTTAATCAAGTTTTCTCAGCCAAATAATATTTCTACATTTAACTGACATGTTATTAAGCAATTTTAGTTTTCTTAATCTGAATTCTTTGAATTCTCCAAGATCCTTTTTGATTCAAGTGGGCTGTTTCTGCCAAACTAAATAAATTCCTCACTTCAATGGCAGTTCATTTTTTCCCAGTAACAGTCACAGTGGTCGGGCAAAGACATATTATCAAATGTTTTGTGTTTGTGTATATCAAAAACCTCAGACTTTACAATCTATAGAGCACACAGCTTCCTCTAATATTAAATAAAGATTTGTCATCTGAGCAGCACAAACACAATTACATTCATGTCCTCCTCCTGTGAAAGAATAAAGGCAGATACAAAAAATAAAACTGAAGCAACCTTTTAAAAAATGGTCAAGATGAGTTATTGTTAAGGTTTATGAAAGATGGTATTGTGGCATCGTCCCCGGCAAAAGATACATTCTGCTCACAACATGCTGCCAAACCTTCTGCTATTTTTGGAAAACATACAACACATTAAGAGCAACTGAAGTGCATGATGAGGTGTCTGCTGAGGGACACACACTGCCTCACACCAGCAATGACAAAACGCACACTTTTATTTGTTTTGTCAGTGGTCGTCACCTGCAAACTGGTAAGCTGTTGCTTGGCAACCACACAGTATGCATTATCATGATCAAGTGTTGGAGGTTAAATGAGTTCAACAGGTTTTACTTCTCTAAATGTATTATCCAGTGAATATTTTAGGAGATTGCTTGTGTGTTTCTGACACACTGTTATCATATAATTCTGATGGCCATGTATATATGATCAATTTGATAACTGTGAATGCACCTCAGTAAGACTGTGGACAGTCTGATCCGCTCCAATAGTGTTAACTGGGTGCTGTCCTATTTTTATTGTTGACTTTATGACTAAGATGATGCACAACAGTGCATGTGCATAAGATATGAGGAGGTTGACAGCAATAGTCTCTTCTCACAGTACAAGCTGCTGCAGAAGTGATAGCTAACCCAGTATCATTAGTACAAAGTTAACACCCACAGCAATCAACAGTCCTGGGTGGTCTTTTCACACTGAGGTACTTTTACAATGACTGCTTGTGTGTATATGATTGTGGCATGTAACAGAGCTGTTTATCTACGTATTTATTAGATTACAAAAGCAAAGAGACTTTGTTAAAAATGGTGAATTCGCTGCTCACGTGTCTCAGGCTGAGTGGTCAGTGTTTGTGTTTGAGGAGTTTCTTTGGAGGGAGGCCTGAAGTGAGGAGGGATTTTTTTTTTTGGGTGCTTTCAAAATCCAGCTACTCTGCTGTTTCTAAAAAAATTGCCACGTGAATCCTGAAATATGTGGACAATAAGGACGGTGTCAAACTCATCTATTTGCCTTGAAGTTGACTGAACAGTGGAGTTCATTCACTTCCTTTTAAGTGTATTTTATTTTGCATCTAAACAAGTAACAATAGCATGACCAAAAATTGGTGCAACAGGCGTATACAGTGGACCCCAAATCAAGAATAAATAAATAAAAAATATTCATCGTTGTAATGAGTTGAGGAACGTGAAAATCTTTTCATATTTAAAGGCCAGGAATCTATTAACAACATATTTGTTAATATTTGATCCATCAATGTCTACTTGATAATGTAAGTAATAGGTTGTTAGCAGAAATGTCAATAAAGGAAAACTTAAAAATGTTCGGGCAAAAAAGCAAAGACAAAGACATTTCTGCTGAATGATGTTTGACATTAAAATGACAGCAAACCCTTTCTGACCTGAAACAATTTTGACAGGAATTTTCGTATCTCTTTAGACTGAACCCCATAAATGATGGGATTCAGGCTACCAGGAATAATATGGAACAAAATGGCAGAGAGTTTTCTGTAGTCTGAGTACTGAGGAAAGCGATGCAGGATGATGATGAGCATTCCACACAAGAACATAACTAGGTACACAAAGAGATGGGTGCTGCAGGTCCTCAGGGCTTTACTGTTTAAAGACTTGTTCTTACTGGTCAGACAGACTACTGTAATCTTAGTATAGGTGAGAACCATGCTGCCTATAGAACCTGTGAACAGGACTACAGTGAAAGTAAGACCATAGACATTATTGATAAACACACTGTCACAGCTGAGCTTAAACAAGGACGCATTGTCACAGAAGGGGTTTGTTATCAGAGTCTTGCATCGGTTGAGCCGTATGGTCAGACCGAGCAGAATCCCCACCAAAATGAAGGCCACACCCCAGGCTGCAACTGTCAGCTTAATCACCATTTTGGTGGTCATTATGGCAGCATAACGCAGTGGATTGCAGATAGCCATGAATCTGTCAAAGGCCATAATCATGAGCACAGTGTGAGACGTGGTACCAAACATGTGGGTGGTGAACGCTTGGACCACACATTCATAATAACTGATGAGGCGCTCAGAGGGAGGCCGCAACAAGTCTACAAGCAAACGAGGCACCATGATAGAGTTTCCTATGATGTCATTGACTGGCAAGTTGCAAAAAAGAAGATACATCGGCTGATGAAGGCTCGTGTCAATGAAAACTAGGACTACAATGCCTACATTGGCTAATATAATAATCAGGTAGGAGACAAAGAAAAAGAGAAAGATGGGATACATGGAAACTTCAGTGATCTTTAATCCCTCCAGCTGGAGGGTAAAGCTGTTGAATGTGTAGTTTTCCATCACCTGCAACAAAACAAGCAAAAGCTGATTTGCCACATGTCAAAGGTCTTTCTACAGTAAGACATCAGTGAGCAGTTAAATTTTCTGCACATGCAAAAAGAGGAGGGAGAGCTCAGAAGGTAGTTTATAAAAGATAGCAGATCTCTAAAACTGAAGATAAAATTGAAATTTTAAATAGCTAAATAATTGTAACATTTTAATACTACCTTTTATTTTCTTTTATTTTGCTGCAGCAACCAAATGCCCAGCAGCCACCCTTCTGCCAGAAGACTTCAGCCCTTTGCCTCCACTGTTATAAAGAGGTTTTGTCAAAAGTGATGTAATCTCAAGTCATCGGGTTGGTATCCATAGAGACTGTCAATGACGTCCCTCTGGTGTGTTTACTTGCCTCATTGTCAGATCCAGACTGCTTCAACAAGTTTGGTTTGTCACAGTCACATCATGTGATTTCTGAACTGGTGCTAATTCAAGCCAGAATCAGGCTGCACCTACAAAACTTTATCAAGAAGAGGAAAGGCAATCTATTTGAACCATGGAATTGAATTTTTTTAATTTGGTTTTTCCACAGCCCAGTTCCTCTTGTCATGTACAGTACACGTGGACAGCTATGTGCTGACCCTGACGTAGAAAGACATTTTCTTTCCTTCTTTCCTTTCCTTTGTCTTGAACACGTCTCTTGAGCTTTTGTCTCATGAGCCACAAACCTGTCTCTCAAAAGGTCTCTGCCAGAGCCTGCTACTCTCTGACCTTATTGGCTAGTGCTGTGTTGTTCTTCTGCAAATTGATTCTTTTTTAGAAAAGTAGGCTGTCCACCCTGAATCTGTGGTTGAATAAGTGACTGATGGCAAAGCACTTGCTGGATTAAGACTGGACCACATCCATGGAGGCAATGCTTACCCTTGTCCATTCTCAAAAATTCTTTTGCCCATCAAGGACAGAATGTTCTAATTCTTCAAAGTCCCGCCGAATGGCCAGCAGGCAGATCAAGAATTTTTCATGGAGCAGAGACACCTCGACTGGCTAACGAGATCACCAAGACAATTCCAAGCGGACTGGCCTGCAGTGTTAAAACTGCGAAATGAAATAAGATAAGATAATCCTTTATTAGTCCCATTACTGGGAAATTACAGAAAAAAATGTGTAATGCACAAAAAAGCCCCACTGCCCAGCCTGCTTTTAACCTGATAGTACAATCTCATTCTTCACTGCACATGTCTTAGCAGTGTGGAGAAAAAAACTGGAGAAGGAAACCAAGACAGGACAGAGCTGAAAAGGAGAAATGTTGTAAAGTACAGTGTCACTAATGCTGTAAAATTACAAATATCTTCATGAAAAAAAAGAAAAAATACAGAAGCATAACTATCTACCTTTCTCAAGTTGATTAAATTGAATAATGCTCTGTAGGGAACAGGAGCAGGAATCTATAAAATAAATTCAAGGTGAAGTGTCTCCAGTCATCCACAGCTTCATGATGGTGATAAACATGATGATTACAAAGTCCAGTCAGGGCTCTGAGTAAATTCCAGCTGCAAAACACTCCATGGTCGCAAAAATGTTTTGTTCCTGTCAGTTTTTTTTTTTAATGTGATTACTGCAGTCAGCTGCTGTCTGATGTTAAAGAGCTGCCTTACAGTCGTCTTTGTATTCCTATGTTACAGTGGTGCTGTAATGAGTGTCCTGGAGGCCTCCAAGCTCCCTCCCTCAGTGACCAGCAGGTTAATAGAATTTAATACTGCAGTGAGGCATTCAGGGAACCACTCTGTCTCTGAAGCCTGCAGACTTCTGTCTTTACTCTCTCACTCCATCATCGAACATTCTTTAGTGTGTATTTTTTGATCTTGCTTACACAATACGGTACAGTACATGCACTATAACAAAGTGTGTATTTTCAGGAAGTCTCATCTGTGTAGGGTCAGAGACTGGTCCATGACATGTTTAACCTAGCTTAGCACAAAGACTGGAAATGCTAGTCTAATTGCATCACAAGAGAAAACAGCTGTCATTTCCATCTGTGTCCAGTCTTAGTACATCTCAGAAATCATGGAAGAATCCTTAAGCAGATGAATTTCAGGGAGATGTTTTCAATGGATCATACTGAAGTACTGCTGTGATTTGCACGATCCTTCCTACAAAAGAGTCCTTTACACACAGAATCTTCAGCATGTTGCTATGAGGAAATGCGTTGTCAGTCTTTTTTAAAATGGCAAACAAGAGTAAGGTTGTCGCAGACAGCTAAATGTGCATTAAAGGCTGGACCTTCGCAATGACACACTCACTTGCCTGCTCCAAAATGTCTGTTCTCCAAATGAGTCTGGACTGTTTCAACTGACAAGAAAATAAATGTGTTTGTATGGACCCTTATGTCCCTTCTCAGGACAAATTGTAATAACTTTGTTGATCCTCTGACTTTTCATCTAGCACCATCCCCATCACCATTTTAATAAGTCCAATAGTTTGATTTATGACCATATTATCCATGACTCACATCAGCCTCAGCTGGACTTTGTGTTGACTGATAATCAGTTGTCAGTAGCATGCTGTTGACCACTGGCATGTCAGCATGGTCTTGGTTTTAGAAGTGTTTTTCCTGTTTATGGCCCTGGATGGTAGAAAATAAGCAGCCAGAAGTTTTGCAAGGATGTGAGTTGCTGTAGATCCCAGGAGATTTCATTAGCTCCTCTAATATCTGATAAACATCTATCACCATCCTCTTCTCTTTGTTCCCACTGGACTAATTACCATCAGCAAGTGTTGCTAAATGTTTTGCTGGGAAGCGGCTCACAGTGGATCTCATTAATGAGAAACATGAACTCTCATTACTGTGGCAACTTGAACACAGTGTGATGAAACTGGTACACCACTAGGGGGCAGTGTAGTCCCCAGAGCTCAGAAGTCAATAGTTGAAACTTTGAGTTTCTAACCATAAACAAACACAGCAAGCTCGTTCAAGGTGTGCACTGAACAAACAAGGAGTTTAAGTATACATGTTGTGTCATGTTGTGACATTTTCCGTGTAAGTACGTTCACATCAGCCTACTGAAAATCACATTTCTGAGGCTTTTCAGAAACTAAACTTATCTCTTTTATTTGTATGGTGAAAGGTGAACTGCAGTGTATGTCTTCCTGGTGTCATAACTTTATTCCTACAAGTATAACCGAGATCCGCCTCCTTGGTTGTGCTCCATAATAATAATAATTTTATTTATACAACACTTTTCAAAAAAAAAAACAGAAATCCGTTGAAACCAAGTCACATGCATCAAAATAAATGTTATTTATCCAAAAGAAAAATTAACAGAATAAGATACACAGTATGAAGCTCATCAGCGTGCTGTCCTGAACACAGATTTTACATAAGAAATAACTGAAAATCCCACAAGAATGTTTCATGTCAGTTTCACACTTTAAATGTTTCACATGTTCAACACCAGTTGCACGGCACTCACTGTGTGATGACAGAAACCTGAATCCACCTTTTGTACAGCCTTGTACCTGATACAGTATGATGTCTGTTTGCTCCAGAGTTAAAACACAAATGTCTTATGTAGGGACTGAGGAATAAGCATCTGAGCAGATTGTCAGGGTGGAACAGAACTTTTTAACTCATCTGCAGTGTGTTCAGGCACTATAAATCTCCAGTTTGTTTTCTGACCTCCAGGAAATAAAATGTTGTCAACAGCAGAAATTGAGCTTTTTTTCTCCTAAATATCCACTAAAAGTTCTGGTTTCTGAAGGGTTGCTGTTGAACATGTTTTGATGGATGTAAACAGAAACAGACAAACCCAGTACTTACTCTGCACCCAGTCCATGTGTGGTTCCAGAAAATAAGCTGATTCATTGGATGTGCTGCCATCAGGGTCTTTACTGCATGACAGTCCAGATGTGAGTTGATTTCACATTGTACAAAACATTTTAATGCTCTCTAATCATTCTACATTATTTCCTAATAATTACAGATAATAATGTAATCAATGAAGTGACTGAGATCAAATCTTACTGAGAAACAAACTCACAGATGTGTTCTTGTATTTCTTTGTGACTGTTATGTTTGAGCTTTGCTGTGCAGCATGGCCTCAGAATCAGTTTGTTTGCTGATGGTATGCAATCCATCCATCCATCCATTTTCTTCCGCTTAATCCGGAACCGGGTCATGGGGGCAGCAGCTTGAGCAGGGATGCACAGACTTCCCCTCTCCCCAGACACTTCCTCCAGCTCTTTCGGGTGGACCCCAAGGCGTTCCCAGGCCAGCTGAGTGACATAGTCCCTCCAGCGTGTCCTTGGGGTCACCCTATCCCTAAGGTGGTGCCCCACCACCCTGTGGAGGAAGCTCATTTCAGCCGCTTGTATCCAAGATCTCCTTCTTTCAGTCATGACCCAAAGTTCATGACCATAGGTGAGGGTAGGAACGTTAGATTGACTGATAAATTGAGACCTTCACCTTACGGCTCAGCTCCCTCTGTACCATGACGGACCAATACAACCACCGCATTACTGCTGTCGCTGCACCGATCCGCCTGTCAATCTCACGCTCCCATCTTCCCTCACTTGTGAACAAGACCCAGATATAATTAAACTTCTCCACTTGAGGCAGGAACTCTCCTCCAACGTGGAGGGGGCAGACCACCTTTATCTGGTCGAGAACCATGGCCTCGGATTTGGAGGTGCTGATTCTCATCACAGCTGCTTCACACTCTACTGTAAACCGCCCCAGTGCATGCTGAAGGTCCTGGCTTGAAGAAGACAACAGGACAACATCATCTGCAAAAAGAAGAGATAAAATCCTGTAGTTCCCAAACCAGACACCCTCAGGCCCCTGGCTGCGCCTAGAAATCCGGTCCATAAAAATAATGAACAGGACCAGTGACAAAGAGCAGCCCTGCCGGAGGCCAACATGCACTAGGAACAGGTCTGACTTACTGCCGGCAATGCAGACACTCATGCATGTCAAATGCCTTCTCCAAGTCCACAAAACACATTCCAAGTCGTTCCAAGTCTGTCCGGCTTCCTTCTCCTCCAGCGGATCCAGCTCACCACCAGGTGGTGATCAGTTGACAGCTCAGCCCCATAGGCCGAGACAATTTTTTCAATTCAATTCATTTTATTTACGTAGCCCCAATTCACAACAAAAGTTATCTCATGACATTTTCCAATTAGAGCAGGTCTAGACAAAACTCTTTAATTAAACTGTAATACAGAGAGCCCAACATTCCCCCTTGAGCAAGCACTTGGCGACAGTGACGAGGAAAAACTGCCTTTTGGAAGGCAGAAACCTCAGAGGAGACCCCGACTCAAGATGGGCGGCCATCTGCCTTGACCGGTTGGGTTGAGAGAGAGAGAGAGAGACAGACAGACAAGGAGAGAGTGGGGGGGGGCGCACACAAGCAGAGATGCATAGCAGCAATAATAATACTAGAAACACTGGAACTGTAGATAATGATCATGAAGTATACAGGAGATAACAATATTAGTAACAGTAATAATGGTAGTAGCTGTACAGAGTAGTAACAGAATTAGAATAAATTATGACTAAACAGTAGTAATCGCAGTGAGTTTCGAGCAGGAGCACAGCAGGAGATCCAATCACGATCCATGAGAACCTGAGAGACGAGAAAGCACAAGGACTCCAGGGAAGAAGTTGGGTTAGTGATATACATTAATGGGACATAAATGTGTGCAGAAGGAAAGGGAGAGGAAGAAAGAACTCAGTGTGTCATGGGAGGACCCCCGGCAGTCTAAGTCTATAGCAGCATAACTAGTGAGTGAACTATTGACAACAGTGAGAGGCAGTGAGAGGCCCATCCCCCTCACCATCTTTTTTTGGTCTGTCAGTACGATAAATCTTGTATCCATTTATGTCAACATCATCGTTTGAAATAGACTTTGTCAGCCATGTTTCAGAGATTATCATAATGTCTGCGTCTGTTGATTTAATGTCTGTAATGTCTGTCATGTCCATTTTAGGTAGTAAACTCCACACATTAAGATGAATAACTTTGAGACCAGACATAGATTTAAAGTCTCCTGGGGTCTGGGTGTATTGCAGTTCAGGTCCAGGGTTTGGGTGTACATTTCCAGATATAAGTAATAGTAGGACAATCAGCAGTCTTTGTTTCACAATACGTTTTGAATCACTATATTTATATGTCAAGGCCAGGCAGTTCTTTTGACCAGGCGAAAGAGTGAGATTGTGTAAAGAAAAAACACTTTGAAGTTTAGATAATACCCAGGAGACATCTACCCAGGGGTTCAAGGCCTAACAGTATTGGAATCAGTGCCACTATGAATGTCCCTGAAACACAAAGCATTGTTTTTTAATCTCATCCAATGAATTTTGTTTGTACCCAGCAGTGATGGTATGCTTTTAAAAGTCATTAGACTCTTTAAAAGTCCATGGTTCCGCTAAAAATTGTGGAGTGGTTTCAGTAGAAACAGAGTGCCACTTTGTGAGTTCAGTAAATTCCATTAAAAACGAGTTAACTCAGAGAGACACTGAGAGAGACACTCAGAGACTACTAGACATGCCGCCATCTTGGATTTGTATGTATTCAGGTGCTCAAATCCCTCCACCACATTAAGGTGGCGGCTCAAGGAGGGATGATGGCATACAAATCTGGGGTAAATAACAATGATACCTGATGCTGGGCCCTCAGGAGCCTTCACGAGCTGCCCTACATGTTTCATATTTGTGTTTAGCAGAGCTGAAGTTACAGAGAGTAACGTCACATGTTTATGAAAATGTGCCAGTCGAAAGGACAGCACGGCATTTTATCAGTACTTTTCACCACTGATCAATTTAAGTGGTGGGTGCACAGGACCTTTAGTTTGGCTTTAGCTCCACCTGCAGGTCACACATCAAATGAAACACATGTTCACTCCAGCTGCTGTCATGTGACCATACAAGATGACATCACTCTGCTTCCCTCCTCATCTCAGGGTTATGTCACTGATTACCGATGTTTAGTATGATCACCAGATTTGTCCATTAAGCAGTTAGGCTACCAAAAAGAAAATTAAGCAGCAGTTGAATATTTACAGTTTTATTTGATTATAAATTTAAGGAGACAGAATTAAAGAGACAAAAAAATGAAGAATTTGAAATTGTGCATTTTTCACCATTTTATTTTATTGCTTGTTAAATTGGAAATAATGTAATAATTGTTTTCTTAGACCAATTGTAATTTTCATTTGTGATTTTTAGGTTTTACAAAAGAGTTTTGACTCAAATGTTTCATCCACAAACAAAACTCGATGTATGCCACAAATCTTTTTCCATCATATGTTTCTTATTTACAGACACCCCAAAGTTTTCTGCCAAGTGAAAAACATGTTTGTAATTTATTTTTGATCATTTATTTTTATTTCTCACAATGGCTACTAGTTATATCCAGCAGCTATAATCATCTCTGATGTCCACAAATCCACTTAGATAATAGATTACAGTATATTTATAGACTAGTTAAAAAAATGCAGGCCATTAAAAAAAACAAAAACAAAACATTGTTTCACACTAAAGTGTATAAAATAAAGAAGCAAAATGTTTGTGTGTAAAGAAAATTCAAACTTCCTCATATAGATTTAATGTGTTTTTATAAGAAAGTAAAACCTGTTCTGTTTTCATGCTGTATGATTATACATGCGGGTCTGAAAACTTAACCTCCTCTTCCTTCTCCTCTTCCTCCTCCCCCTTCTTTTCCTTTTTCTCAGTCCTGCCTTCAACACACAGGGTTCAAATTCCAGTTCCTCCTTCCTGCCTGGGCTGTGGAGCAGCAGAGTTGGACAAATGGTTTGGTAATCACGAGAGAAAAATCTGAGAAACTGAGGCGACCCGCTGCCTTCACTGTGAGTCAGAATGAATCTTTTGTTTCTTCTGAGTGGGACCTTTCAGCCTTCAAAATGGGACTAATGGGATTCATCCGATTTGTTGCAGTTGGTTTGTAAGAGCAAGTCTGGTTCAGTTTCCTAACAAAAGTCAAAGAGAAAAGCAAGCTGATTTAATGACAGTTCTGCTGCTCCGATTGACAAATGAAAGCTGCTGCTGTGTTATTTTTTGCAGACATCGACACATTATCAAGTACATTCACTAAAGTACTTCATGACAGTTTTTAGGTTCTTGTACTGAACTTGATCATTTCCATTTTATGTACTTTTATACTTTTGCTTCCCTAAACTAAAATTGTGTGGCATTTCAGTTAAAGCAGCTACAAAGTTCATAAATGTGAAACAGTCTGACTTTAATGTCGATGCCTCTATGATCTACACAAAATAAGGTAATTGAGAAAATTGTATGTTTCAGCATAAAATGAATGTTTCTGGTAAATGGATTTTGCACAGCAGTGCAACAACGGGATTGCAGTTGGACATTTTGTGCTCTCACCCAGTATCAGACTTTGAAGCAGCCATTAAATCTGAAGATTTTTTTGTTTTTTTGTTTTTAGGGGAAATAACTTTGAAACATTCACTCAGTAGGTCTTCATGAACCACATGGAACCAAATTTTGTTCATCCATTCAGTGGTGGTTGAGATTTTACCAATCAACTTGTTGATGTCACTGTGAGTGTGTGATTGTCGCTAAAGTCAGTAGGATTCATCTTCTGAGGAACAAGTAGGAAATTTAATCTTAAACAGGTGACACCACCATTCACAGAGCCATGCCAGAAGCCAAACAACAACAGCGCCTCCTCCTCCCCACATCCTTCAGAGCATCAGAAAGGAGTCACCAACAACACTTCATCCTCTCTTCACTGACAGCTGACTTCTTCATTACTCCTCTAGAACACACACTTTACCAATGATGATGACCTTAAATCAGCTTACACATCCAACCACCCACACATTTCCTTTAACATGGCAGTGCGCTCAGCAGGGTTTTCTAGCCTCTCTCGGTAGATCCTGAAGTGAACCAGCTGAACCAGCTCCATTCAGCATCATTCAACATCTCTGAGCCCTTTAAAGGAAACTCATTTACAGCTGCTTATATCATGGCCTCATTCTTTCACTCACTACGCAGAGTTTATAAGCAAGGGCTGGAACGCAGATTGACTGGAAAATCTAAATGTTTGCCTTCATACTCAGCTACCTCTGAATCCCAAAGGTCCATTCACAGCTGTTGCTGGCATGTAGACATAAAAATAAACAAAACTGAAGAATTAATGAAATATATAGCATGTTTAACTATAAAATATGTAGTTTGGTCATGATTGCTCATTAGTCTTTTCAACAACTTGTAGTGGTTTGAAAATGGTTGTCTAGTTTGTTTTGTCCGCTGTGTGTTTTGGAGTCGTTTTAGGGTTAGGTAATGGAAAGGGTTAGTAAACTGTTATTGTTGTTGTCGTTTGTGACCTATCAGAATCAGAATCAGAATTCCTTTATTTAACCCTGGAGGGAAATTCTTGTCATTATGAGGTATGTCCGAGGTTCTTAAGCTTTTATTGTTCAGCTCTGGTCCTCGGTTGTTTGGTGACTAGGAGTTTTTTGTGTTTGGGTTTAGATGAAATGATAAAATGACCTTACTGAATCAGAAGCTGACTTTCACTCTGCTGACATTCCTCTGCTGATTAGAACTTCTTCCTTCCTGCTCCTCTGAGGCCGACTCCCACCTCTTTCTCTTTTATTGTTTTCTTCCGTTGTTTCTTCCATGTCCCTCTTACTTCTATTACACACTGTTTTTGAGATCAAAAAACTGTCGGATATGAAGAAAATGTTTACTTGTGTATAATTAAATTAAGTGTAGGTAATGAAAATGAATAATTTATATTATTAAAACATTTTCTAAATATTTTTTATATATTCCCTTCCTGTTATTATTCTGCTCCTCCTGTCCTTCACAGTAAAAGCTTCCAAGCCTTCCTGTCTGTTCATTTCAGACAAGCTGGAAGAATAAATTGCATTAGACTTAAACCCTAAAAAAATAAAATAAAGAGCAGTGATGAGCTCAGTCCAGTCCATCCCTACATCTATTTTCAGATGTGTCCAATTTAATTGATGCTGTGTGAACATACAACACCTTCACACTTTTAACAAAACATTTCATTTTTAGCAAAACATTTTGTTTCACAAGTAATTAAAACAAGCAGAAACTCAACGTGTTTTTGGTCAACATTTAGTTCTTAAAAGTTAAAAGTTACAGGAAGTCACATGATGAGTATATGTTTTGTTTGTGCTGAGTGGTTTGACAGATAGATCAGTGTGGGTTTATCTTTGACCATTTGCACTCTACAGGTGTTCTTCGGTTCTTCAGTTGGTGTGGTGAAAATTTAACTATGGGTTCGAATGACCTCAACAGGAACGCAGACCCTGTGAGGTCACGACCTTCTGTGTGGCACCACAGCCCCTTTAACAGCATCAAGGTTTGTCTCAGCTTCAGATCCAGTGTTTGAACTAAGAACAAAAACCTCTTCTGAAACTACTTCTATCTTCGATGTTCAGTTGCCCTCATGATTTATGTCTCCTCACTTCTTTGTCCTGATTTACTAACTAGGCTGACACAGCTGATATAGCGTATTTCCCCCAAGTTCTGATTGTGTTCACAAAGCAACATTTAAGAGCCTTCCAAAGGTTGTAAACAAGTGCCATGCCCAAGCAAGCAGCTCTCTCATTGGTCAGAAATACAGAAGGAAGATTCCCTTCAAAATGCTGTAGTTGCTGGTGGAAAGGGGAGACCACAGCATTTATTTCCTTTTTAATTCTTTATTATGGAGCACCATCAGTGTGTAATTTTCATTGTGTTTGTTGTTAATGTACCAGATTTAATTTGAGGAACAGCACATCCAGAGGGGATATAGACTGTAAAACAACATCCTGATGATTTTAGTGGTGTCACAAGGGTTCAGTCCTATGCATATGCAGTGATTGTTCAGACGGCACATAAACTTGATGATTTAGCTGTACCAATGTGAACAAGCATCCCATCACACATTGTTCCAGATTAACGGATTGATTGTGTGTTGACTGCAAACAAAACCCTCCAGAGTTTGGAGGTGAGCTGAAGTCAGTCTAGCCACACATGTTTTTCCCCACATGCAATTGTGACTGCTACAGATACAAGCTTTTAGTAAATAGTAATCTTTGTTGCTTCAAGCTCGGCAGATTTGTGTTGTCTCAGGGCAAACTCCACTTCCTCAAATCCATCCTGGTATTGTTCCGATCATTTCCTTTCTACAAGTCATGACGTCATGAGTCTGAAAAGCTAATGTCACTCGTGCTTTCAAGTCTTTGTTGTTTCTGCATTGGAATTCAGATTCATCAATCAAAATCATTAAAATCATGAGCTATTTGGTGAAGACTTAATCAGAGTACTATTAAAAAAAGAGAACAGAAAAGCACCTTCAGCTACTGAAACAGCTACTGTCATTGATCTTCTGTCTCTCTGCTCACCTTTCTGACCTCCTCCCTGCAGTTCTTTGTGTTCTGCCACAGTTTGTTGCAGCTGGCACAGCTGTTGGTGTCAGGCTACATGAAGAGCTCTATCTCCACCATAGAGAGACGCTACGGTCTCTCCAGCCAGAAGTCAGGACTGCTGGCTGCTTTCAACGAGGTCAGTCCAGGACACTTTCTGCGGTTTATGAAAAACAGCTGAGAATGTTTTTTTTTTACATTTACTGTTTTCTATACCACATTAAAAAATTTAGGACAAACATACATCTTCCCAAAAATCTCTTCTGGATTGTTTGCATACTGATGAATGCTATTCAGAAATACAGATGTAGATTTATGTTTTTGTACAGGAGGAAATATTCTGATCATTTACTTATGTAAATTTACAGTAATCTAAATACTGTAAAAAATATTTTACTTGAGCGCAATAGTATCAGTAAGATGTATTTGAAGTGTCAAAAGTGAAAACATTAACCTTTTCAAAATGGCTCCAATTACACTGATTCTACTAAAGCAAAGAAAAATTCACTGAATTTTTACCAAGTAAAGTTTCTGTTTGTGTGTCCAGGTGGGGAATACAGTGCTCATAGTCTTCGTGAGTTTCTTCGGGAGTCGAGTTCACAGGCCACACTACATTGGAGGTGGAGCTCTGCTGGCCTGCCTGGCCTCACTGCTAATGGCGATGCCACACTTCCTGAGCGGTCCTTATGAATACACAGACAGCATCAGTGGTGAGATCTCACACACACGTATCTTGTTCCATTGTTACAAAAGTCTGAACAAATAAATAACTCAACAAATGTTGGCTGGATTTCCACAAAATGTGGTGACCGCAGACAATTAATTTCAGGTCATGAATGTCTGAAATAACTTTGGTGACCCTCTAACTTTTCATGTAAGACCATCAAGAGGTTAAATGTTTAACTTAGAAAACTGATGATTCCGCAGGACAATTGATTGGCAAGTGTAGTTGTCTAGGGTAAGGTGTATCACAGAAAAGCATTACTCCAGCACAGTGAAGTGACTGTTTAACACAATATTAGCTGCTAGAACAAATTAATGCATTTGTCAGTTTTTATTGCTGAGTTTTCTGCACTGTTTGTCTCATGAAAAAAGTATTATTGACCCTTCTCCCATCAGACTTCAGTTATTAGTGACAGTTCGCAGATCCTTAAATGTCTCACTCTGCAGGAGCCAGAGGTTTCTGTCTGAAGGTCAGTGGCATCTCCTTGGTCTTAGCTTCATTAAGTTACAGACCACGGTGATGACCTCTGAGTGATGGGGGCATGAGATGTACATGTACATATGTATTTATATTTATATCTTGTTTTTTCTTCTTGTAAATACTTTATTTTCATTTTTTATCATTATTATTATTATTATTTGTTATTTTGTATTTTGTATGGTGCACAGGAGAGAGAAAAATCCGGAGTCAAATTCCTTGTATGGTCACACGTACTTGGTAAATAAATGTGATTCTGATTATGATTCTGAATGTAGGACATGAGCCAGAAATGTAAATATAAATGTTGGGGGGCACTTGATCTGAAACATACCTTCCCGTCTCTTTCCCAACAGCTTCCAGTGATAACAGCTCTGGCCTCTGCCAATCAGAGAACCTCCTCACCACATCATCCTCCAATCAGAGCTGCAACCTGCTGGAGAACCCTGTCCAGCAGGTGGTGTACCCTCTGCTGCTGTTGGGTCAGCTGCTGCTGGGTATCGGAGCCGTCCCCATCCAGCCCTTCGGCATCTCCTACATTGATGACTATGCCAGCAAGAAGAACTCACCGCTCTACCTCGGTACGCCTGCTGAGGAAATACCAATTCTGTATGTTTTGATAAAGTAATAGTCGTTAAATTAGCTGACAGTCTGTCAATGTCATTAAAGTTACAGTTACATCAATTACCATTGATTTCAACACAGGCAATCATACAGAAAAGTGATGGAGCTGTTGTCTGATCCCTGATCAGTTCAACCATTGAGTTATTTAACAAGGAGCAGCACAAGTTAGACTGTGAAGACGATAAAACCATCATCTTCATCTTAGTTCAGAAATGAAATCCACTCGTGTTCCTGTTGTTTATAAAGAGTTCAAATTAATTTGTGTGGTTAAAATCTCACAAGAACTTGGTGCAGTCAGGGGCTAACAGAACCCAAACAGAACAGTTCATAAGCCTCTAGTTTCAATGCAGTCAGCTGATGGTAACAGAAGAGGTCATCAGAGTGGTGTGTGGTTGCGTTTACACTGATCCACACTCTAAACCAGGCATGTCAAACTGGTCCACAGGAGGGCCGGTGTGGCTGCGAGTTTTCTTTCCAACCAAGTAGCAGCACACCAGACTTGACTCATTTAATCAACTGATCTCTGTCTTCAGACAGTTGATTGGTCAAACGGTGTGCTCTGGTTGGTTGGCACAAAAACCTGCAGCCACACCGGCCCTCCTGTGGACCAATTTGACATGCCTGCTCTAAACTGTGTGTGTTCAGTGTTTACAACTTTCAAGACTGGAGACAGATAGTGAATTTCTCCTGTCTCACCTCCTGCTTGTATTCAACAACATTAGACAGCTGTGACTTGAAGCTCGATAAGTGTTTGGGAGCCAAGTAGTTCACTTTCAAATTCCAACAGTAATTAAAGTAAAATTCTTTAATTCTTGCTTGATGTATGACTTCATTTGTCCAGTGCAGGGTGTTTGCTGTCATATTTTGTGTTTTATAAAGCTCCACACATTTTCAGTGGGAGACAGGTCTGGACTGCAGCTGGTTCAGTCTGGTACCTGAATTCTTTTACTGTGAAGTCACACTGTTGTAACACAGTGGGAAAAAGCTGGGAAAAAGACATCATCTGATAGCAGCACATGCTGCACTCAAACCTGTGTATGCCTTTCAGCATTAATGGTACCTTTGCAAATGTGCAAGTTACCCATGCCACGGGCACTAACACACCCCCATATCATTACAGATCACAGCTTTGAATGTTGGCAACAGCCTGGCAGTTCTTTTTACTCTTTAGCCTGGGGGACACAGCTGTCATGATTTCTAAAAACAATCTGGAATGTGGACTCTTCAGAATACATTCAGTCTATCTCAGATGTGTTCAGAGATGTCAGTATTTGAATTTTATTCATCATCATTTGCAGACACAGTGATGAGCCTTTCAATGATACTCCTTTCAAAGTGTTAGGCCCAGCTGGTTCAGGAGCATAAGGGGGTCCATGCAACAACCATTTCAGAGACACAATCAAAATCAAACAAAACAAGCTTGGGTGTTTGAAAGGCAACAGCCCCCAGGAGGGAGCAAGAAGAAGCCATCTTGAAACCACCCAGCTTATATCCAAGCAGGTGGAGCCAATCCTCCAGTGAGGTGGGAGGGGCCAGGCAATCAGGGAGACCCAAGATCCCCAAAATACCCAATCATGATCCTGTCACCTGTTACCAATGAACTTGTTTACCCGTGTAATGTTCCGGACAGGTGCTCTTCTAAGCAGTCCACAACTTTCCAGGCTGTGGTGTCCCCTCTCCCAGATGGTTTGAAATGTGATGCTGGTATCAAATTCACCATAAGCAGATATTTGCAAAAATCAGTTGAGGAGGTCAAACATTAAATGCATCATCTTCATTGTATTGCAATTGAGAAAGATTGACAAATGACTTCATTCTGTTTTTTTAATGTACCAACTCTGGATCAGGCTTGTACTTTTGACTCCTCACATTCTTACACTTTCTTTAACCTCCCACAGTTCTTTAACAGCGGTGTAAAAAATGTGAAAAAGGGATCAAACCAAGCGAGAAGCAGCTGATGTGACTGGGTGATGTGTTGTTAGTTCAACTTTAAGTTTAAAACATTTGACTTATTGTATTTGACCTACGGCCTGTGGCATCTACAGGTTCTCTGCTTATAAAACAAACCTGTTTCAGTCTGAGGCTGACCCTGATCAATCAATCCCTGATAGGCAGTAACACCTCCTGATATACTGTGAGCTTGAAGCTATAATAATAATAATAATTATCTGTCTGGTTAGACTGAACACAAATCTGGGAGTTTCTGGAAAACATTTTTTTTACAAGTCAGCACAATGAATCAAGATATTAATTATTGAATTAACTTATGGTGTTTGGGAGCAGACAAAATTTCAAAATGTTTTAACTGAGAACACTGAGTCAACCAGAACACTGAGTCAAATCAAAGCTGACAGAATGTTTTTTTTTAAATTTTATAAACTTTCCTGTTTGCTGCTGTTCATCTTTTGCATACTCTTCACTTCTGGTGCTGCTCACAACACATAACAACACATTACAAACAGAGCAGACACAAACGTTCACAAAGATTAGTGAAAAGTTAAGTAACTGGGAATGGAGAAACAGATTTAATCTCAACTTTTTAAATATTAAAATTTTGGTCATGAGCTGACTTGCTAACAATGACTTTAATTCTTTTATAAGCTTGAGTACCGTTATTCACAATCAAAAGTTATCATAGTTGTTAAAAATTCAGGTTATCACCCAGTTCAAACAAGAATAAAAATGAGCTAGCTATAACAATTTGATTTGCAATTTTTGTAATTGCGAGGGTTTGTGATCTTCTCTTCATCAGTTAAGTAACACAACACAGAGGTAGAACCTGATTGGTCCTCCAGCATTACAAACACTGACTGGCACTTTGCAGGCAGAACCCTGCAGAACCCAGTTAGACTGTGCTTGGGTCATACAACCATTTCTCTTTCGAAATTACAAGGCTAGTCATGGATCCAGCTAAAATAAGCCTTGCAAGCAGACAGAAAAGAATGAAAGGTTAATGAGATTTTCTTGATTTTCAGGCATCCTCCTCGCTGTGACCTCCATCGGCCCAGCGTTTGGTTTCATCACCGGCTCCTTCATGCTGCGCTTTTATGTTGACTTTGATAAGATTTCCAGAGGTGAGGAGACACACCTGATAACTCGCAGCTGGACTGAAATGTTGCTAAACAGCTAGAGTACAGCTAAACTCGATCTGAACTCTTCATTTAAAAAAGAAGGAGATGAATGCCTGTGTGTGGGTGGGATTAATATTGGTCATTTTTTTCAGGATAAAAACAAAGCATAGAGCTGCCAATAAATAACACACATAACTGACTTGCATGCCGTCTGATGACTGATTCAGTAGTTGAAAGGTTTCCACTCCCTCAGCCCAGCACTGCTTCCACCACTGAAAGTCTCACAATAACACAAACTGACTGATCGAGGCAGGGATACTCCAGCAACTCCTGTGTTCTGCATAGTAAAATTACTGTACTGCAATTCACCAAAAGATTTTTGTTCCTATCAATCATTTACATGGGACAGTAGGGGCAATAACCTTAAGCCTAACCCTGACCTGAAGTCTGAACTGAATAAAATTTGTATTTATATTTAAACTGAAAAAAACTTATCCCACACTTATTTTTATTTTAAGTACAATGTTGTGTTCTTCAAAGTTCAAAATTGAAATTTCAACTTTCATTTAATTTTTACTAGTTTTTACTATAATTACTAGTAGCAGGAGTAGTAGTAGTAGCAGTAGTAGCAGTAGCAGCAGGACTGGTTCTAGGCAGGCATATGAGGGGGCACTCAGAAATGTGAAGAACGTCATCCTCCAGCACTTTGTTTCCCCTGTGTTTATACTAACTGTGTTTTCTTCATTGAATTGGGTTGTTAGCTATGTGTCCAATCCCAACCTGGAGAAGTGGACTGCACTTTGTCAGGCCTCTACCTCCAGACCTGTCCAACCTGGGTGTCCCACCTGAAGACTAAGCT
Source organism: Scatophagus argus (assembly GCF_020382885.2). Lineage (NCBI taxonomy): Eukaryota > Metazoa > Chordata > Actinopteri > Scatophagidae > Scatophagus > Scatophagus argus. The sequence goes on along the minus strand of NC_058506.1, from coordinate 23,240,687 downwards.
CCTGCTTTGCCCTGGTCGTGTGCAGTACCAGGCAGGATTAAATGATCTTAATGTTGTACCAAATGTACGCTTTGGGTAACTACCCAGTGTTGGCTGAGATGGTGATTTAAGTCATCTGGCAGCTGAGCAGGCTGCTTCAGGGCAGCACTTGTTGGGGAAGGTACTGGAGAAGCAGCGCTTGCTGATGCTCAAGTAGCAGTTATGCTAGCTGCTGTCTCTGATGTGCTAGCAGCAGCATCGTTGCCTCTACTATCAATACAGGCAGGAGCAGCACTGCGCTTTTTAAAAGCTCTGAAAAACAGATGCATTACACAGCATTAACTTTCTCTTTGTGAGCTGCCGGAAGCTGGAGAGGAAAATAAGTAAGCTGGCTTTGTAATAACCGCTGTGATTATATGAAACAAAACAGTGCAGAACTACAGCCTGGTGTGGCTGAGAAAACGCTGCTGCTTCTGCTGCGTTCATTTACACTCGGAACTTGGAAAAATCTTCCGAGGTAAAAGTGTTTCACTGTGCAACCTCGGAAAACATGACTGGCCACAGTAAGTTGATGTTTGTTTGGATGTCTTTCGAGCATTTAAAATACTTCTAAGGAAGTACATCAGCTACTTAAGGGAGAGAGGAAACGAGGGACATCGTGTCCATTTTTCGGCGGATTTCTCCACTATTGTAGATATTTTGTCAACTTGTAATATATTCATTTTGTGAAGATATTAAAATGTTGTTTTTTCAACTTCTAACATTTTGATTTGAGGGGGCAAGACATTTATTTGAGGGGGCGTTGCCGCCTCTTGCCCCTGCATAGAGCCGGCCTCAAGTAGCAGTAGTAATAGCAGCAGAAGTAGCAGTAGCTACTGTGATTTGGATGCTCTTGGTTCTCCGCATAAAACTATATTTTATTGTTCCTGATGTCTTGTGACTGACAAACAGCTTAACTGTTTTTCTGCACATGTCCAGAAGACCTCATAGATGTTCAGATTTATATTTTTTTCCAGAGTCTCCCCTTTCATGTAGATAGGGGACAAAGCAAGCAATTAGACTTTATAGCACTTTCTGACTTTTAATAAACCAACCACTGAACTCATGAACCAATAACATCATTACCAGATTAATGAGGAATGACAATGATCATTAGTTGTAGTTTAACTCAAACTCATCTTGAAGTTTTTATTAGTTAGCAACACTGAAATGTTTCATCAGCTTCATCTCATGTACTCATCAGTGAGGTCCAAATCAAAGGAAAGGAAATGGATGTTCAGCTTTAGCTCTGGTACAAGAAGAAACAAAAAATAAAAGTTGTGAAGCCCTGCTTTCAGTTAGGTTTAGGTTATCAATCAAACAAACTTTATTTGCCTAAACTACACACAGGAGGAATCAGTTGACATGATTAGATTTAATTTGAAAAAAATAAACCGAATGAAATAAATGCAGATTAAATGGGATGAACAAAATCTGTGATTTCATCACAGTTTCTTTTAATCCAACACATTTAAATTCATCCTGCTCAGGCACATCGCCCAACTCTACGTCTACTTCTTCAGGCTCCTAAAGCTGTCATGAAGGGTTTTGGGGATCAGAGACCTCCACCCCAGATGTTCCATAACACCCCCGAGAGGAGGTTCATAGTTTTGTTGAGTTATCATCAGTAAAACCTATGTCAACATATATCTAAAAAGAAACGTATTCTTTCAGAGAAGTTTACTGAATTTATCAGTTCACCCTCTGCATAGGGTTCCAGCAATATTTCATACTGTCGGTATATTGAGGTAATGATGGGCAGACTGTGAAAAGTCAAACTTCCACACAGTTTCCTTGCCCTGTAATAACCCACTGACTTGTGTTCTTTTATTGTTCCAGACCAGATTAAACTGGACCCAAAGGATCTGCGCTGGGTGGGAGCCTGGTGGCTTGGCTTCCTGGTGGCATCCTGTCTCCTCTTCCTCACTGCATTACCTTACCTCTTCTTCCCCAGAAACATGCCCAAAGAGGTGAGTAGAAACATTCCTGACTGACCTAAAGATAGCAGTGTCCTTACAAAAATGAAACATTATTACAAATATGGGAATTGCAGTTAATTACAAATCCAGTGGGGGTTGACATTGTATACCCTAATCAAATACAGCCTCTGATTGGTCAACAGACACAATCTAAGGCATGATGGGATTGCTAGTGGATGGATAACATCAGTCCAGTCATGCTAACAATGTGAACTGTTATCAACGTAGATAAAAGAATAACCACAGAGGACGTTCAGCACTGGATTTGTGGATTTATTTTACAAAGGCTGAACATGCAGCTTTGCAGGGATATTTAGAGTCGCAGATTACACTCTTTTGTGTTAGTTACAACATTGTCGACCCAGCTGATGGTAACTAATTACTTGACATTGTAAATGTAATAATATATGTAATAAACACTGCTGGATTAGCCTGATATTCTTACACCAACACCAATCACCATCACCCTAACCTATGGAATCTTTATGTGTTTACTGCTTCAGTTAAACAAACATCTGACAGCTTATCAGCTTTTCTTTTATGGTTGAAAGTGAACAGGAGAAAATGGCATGTTAGGCTAAACCAATTAAAAAATTGTCTTCTGTTTTTGTTTGGGAACGTTCAAGAGTAAAATCAGTAAAAAGCCATCTTATGCAGGAATGTGTGTCAAAATTGACATCATGTATGTTTTTCAATTAAATCTGAGTAATATAACAGATTGTTTTTTATTAAAGTTATTTAGTTAGGAAATATCCAGCCAGACAATAAAAACAGTGTTTCAGTATGTTTTGACTCAGTCCCCAAAAAGAAAGCTACAGAAAGTTCAGAAAAACAATCCATTAAATGGTTGCTTAATATCTACAATGACTCCCTGAGTAATAAAAAGCACCCAAACTTTCACTTTTAAACAGTAGATAATTGAGTTTTCCTGTCACAGGAGGGATGTTAAAGTTTCAGTATGTTAGAGATTTTGATGATGTGAACTGATGACAACCCAACACTTACTGATGCCTTGTGTTTGTTTTATCTCACAATTCAGTATAAAGACTGAACTCAGGATGTACGATGGTTGGTTTGTTCGTGTGTTGAACAGCACAAAACTAAGAGTCACCAGTATTTACCTGTGGTTCTGAGTCTGTAAATACTGAGATAAAGAGGTTGAGATAACTCCTAAAAATTGTCTGAACTCTCCAGCCTTTACATTATGATCACAACCACGACTGCTGCTACACTTTACTGACATTTTCAGACTGACAAAGAGATTATCTGAATTCCACAAGTCTGGCATATCTCACAAGACTGAATGTGGTTTTCTTGCTTTTATTTTGTAAAATAATTTTATGATTGAAACTGTGCCAAAAAACTGAGTAAATCTCATTGCCTACTGACCTTTGTAGTAGTTGTTAGCAGTATTAGTCTTGGTAGATTTCAGTTTTAAAGACTTTGGTAAACATCTCTGTCATGAAGTGATTTTGAAATCGAAAGTAACTCTGAAGTTTGGCTTCAGTGAGTTGTTAAACAAGACTCTGGACTCTGCTGATTACTTTGGCTGCTGGGTGTGTTGGTGTGCATTTCATATCAGATAGAAGAGTGTGTTAAGCAACCTGCTGGCATTCATTACTTCATTTCTTTGAAAAAATGTTTGTGGTTAGAGGAGCCAATGCTTGTCAACGGACTGAAACAGATTAAACTGAAGCTCGATGTTTAACATATAGCACAGCTGCTATCATTGACTTGTTTTTGTTCATTTTGTCTGACTGTGTGATGAATTCAACTGTAACAAACACAACAATGTAATAAGACTGAAGAGAGGACCAACAGCCATTTAGTATCTACAAGATGAGTGTTGTCTATCAGGAACAAATTATCTCAACATTAAGAATGAATTTTGAGACTGTAAATACAGTTGTGTGATGAAGCTGGATTTGTTGTACATTAGCCAAGAAGAGCCAAATATGCTGCCAAGGAAACTCATTTATTCAGCAGCCATCTGTCAGGGCTGGAATGTAGATCCACTGATAAATGAGCTTCACCTCCAGGCTTGGCTCCCATTTTTGTCTAAATATGCCGATGAACATTAATCAGGAGCCAACATCTACAAAAGGGAAGCCTGGGTGCAGACCACCATGTTAGAACCTCGGTGCATCTGTTTAACAGTTCATGTTATCCATCTCTGATCATGTCTGTCTGAGGTCAAATGTAAAATCTAAATAAATGAGTATCATGTTTTTACTAGAGATGATGTGTGCAGAGGTCTTCACACCAGCAGCTATATCACGTTTATGTTTTATGTGAACCAAATACTCAGTCTGCAGGCAGTGACAGGAAACCCGCACAAAAAAAAAAAAATAAATAAGTCCAGCATGTCATGTGTGCTCTGCTTCCATATTTGTGCAGGATGATGCAGATGATGTTGAGTCCAGACCAGACTGCAAGCAGCAGCAGACAGACCCAGTCCGGGAACTCTCTCTGTTTCAGTTCCTCAAAAGTAAGAGTCTTCTTTTCCTCATCTGTTTCCTGGCTGATGAGGCTGAGTGTCGACAGCAAACGGGGGTCAATGCGACGCCACAAGTCTTTTAGTGCAAAAATTCAAATTCTAAGATTTCTGCTGGCTTCAACATTAAAATAAAAAGCGCAATGAAATCTGTAGATTGTCTACTGTAACTGGAAAATTATTTGTAAAAAGACATGAATCTGTATTATGGTGGGGTTTGATATTGTGCCAGGAATTCTGGGTGAACTTGCTCTTTAAGGATAAATATCTACATCTCCCAGACCTTACTGTCCACCACTGTGTCTCAGGTTTCCCTCGTATCGCTCTGCGGACCCTGCGCAGCCCCATCTACCTGCTGGTGGTTCTGGCTCAAGTCAACCTGGCAGCGCTGCTGGCTGGCCTTGCAACCTTTATGGCCAAGTTCATTGAGAGACAATTTAGCCAGACTGTGTCCTTTTCCATCATGATGATAGGTGAGAGAGCAGGAAGTTCATTCATCTCCTGGAGTGGGCATAAATATGATATCTAAATTATTTTTGCTGTATCAGGTACAGTGGAATCAAACTGATGGTAACACAGGAAAGTTGGGATGAAATCAAACCAACATTTTCATCTTCCTGATGTCTTCATCTCAGGAGGACTTTGTATCCCGCTGGCGGTGTTGGGTACTGTGCTGGGTGGAGTTCTGATGCGGAGGTTGAATCTATCGGTTAGGGGTGCTAGCAGATTGTGCAGTGTTGCCATCCTGCTGTGCCTGGTCTCCGCTACGCCACTGCTGCTCATTGGTTGTCCCACCCAGAAGGTGTCGGGAATCTTCCCTCCCGGGTATCTACACCCTCAGCTGCTTGTCTACTGTTTGAGTAACTCCAAGAAAAACTGAACAAATCATTTGGTTTTGTTACTCTGGTGCCATAGAACTCACCTTGTTAATTAAACCATGAACAGTCCACATGATTTCCAGCACATCCAACTCATTTCCTACTGTTAAAGGTTTTGAAACTAAAACATCTTTATAATGTGTGTGTGTGTGTGTTTTTCAGCTCTGATGTGTTGTCATGCAGCAGTGACTGTGGGTGTCCCCCGGAGGCATTTAACCCAGTCTGTGGTTCAGATGGTGTTGAGTTCAGGTCTCCCTGCCATGCCGGCTGTATCACCATAGAAACAGATGACAGCAATAAAATCATCGTAAATATGATTTACCTTAAAAAAAAATAGTCCTGTTTTCACATGTTCTGACTAACAGAGCTTTAAATCTACATTCCCACTGTGTGCAGTAACAGCAAAGCAGCCAACAGCTTCTCGGTTCTTTCTGCACACACAAACTGTAATCTGTTCTCCCTCTCACAGTTTCATCCTCTTTTAACACCGTTTACATTCCCAATGTTTATACCACCATCACTTATTTCTGTGGAAACAGACAGGATTAGTGTTCACAGGAGTCAATCATAAGTCTGTGTGAGCCTCAGTTGTTGAGGGACTGAATCCTTTGGAAAGCTTGGGGTATAAACAGTCAGAAACCAAAGCATTGAACAGATTCCACAAAAGAGGCATAAAAGAATCCTATCAAAATAGAAATGAACATTTTATTTCAAATACAAATCATTTGGATGTTAAATTGAAAGTGAAACTGAAAAATTACTTATTTGGATGCATTGAAACTATTTGTTAATAGTGTTTTAATTTTTTGTGTTAGCAGTAATTTTACATTAGAAACAGAAAAATCAAAGTTCAAATCTGAACAACTGGCAAAATGTGCAGGAAATTACATCATATCCAGATGTTTGTAGCAGCTCCAGAGGAGCTTGACTGTGGTAAGATGAAGTTGAAGATGATAGTGAAGAGATCAACCTGGAAAGAGAGAAGGATGTTGTTTAGACAGAAGACAGATAGAGGGACATTTAATGAGCTCAATGAAATCTTTCTTTTTCAATGTCTTGAAAGTGACAGATGGCAAACTCAACACCCACAAACATCACAGAACATCACTTCAGCAACATCCAGGAAGGAAGCTAATGTGTCTCATCAGATAGACGGACAAAATGAATGAATGGACAAAAATACAAAAGTCATTGCACTGCACACGTACAGCTGAACAAAACCCCACTGTGAAGGTGTGTTCAAAACAAACCTGCCTGCTGTGTTCTTCTAAAAGTGACTGAGGACAGACAGACGTCAGCTGGACAGATGTTAGCTTTGAGCTAACTGAAGTATCAACTCTTCCTGCTTCCCTCTTTGCTCTTACTGTTATTTTCATTATCAATTCATGTCATGACTATTTTCTCAATTAATCAATCAATCATTGTCAAAAAAAAAAGAATATATAAATGAGATCATGGTTTCTCAGCTAGTGCCAACTTCAGTACAAAGATTTTAATCCTCTTGTTCTATACGTACTGCGCAGTGCAGCCTGTGGAGGGGTCTCACAGTGTGTCTGTTTCTGTAGAACTACACCAAGTGTCGGTGTGTGGGCGGCCTCAGCTCCGCCTCTCCTGGGACCTGCGGCAGCAGATGCTCCCACCTCCTCCTCCCGTTCATGGCCCTTCTGGGCGTCACCAGCTTCATCGCCTCCTTCTCACAGACACCCTCCTACATGATGATACTGAGGTACAAACACAACCACAACATGACGTCTGCAAACATCTGGAAATCATCAGTTATTTCTGTTCCAAAGCAGCAGCTGCACCACCTGTACTGTTGTCATGACAACAAAAACAAATGTCATATGTGATGAGCTGTGCTTAAATAAGAGATCACAGAGAGAGTTGCACGTCAGGCCAGAGTCAGTCTGACACAGACTAAGACATCATGGGGGAGTACCAGTGACAGGCATATCAGACCTTCATGTGAGTAACGTTGTGAAACAGTTTTGTTAGTTTATGAAAATATGGTAGTTTGTTGTAAAGTAAGTCCATAAGTTATGTAAATCAAGTTACACACATGGCATAAGTTAATATATGACATAAGTTAACTCACTGTTGACTTTTGGTTTTACTTGTGACATGAGCAGGAGCCTCATTAGTTAGAGTCCAATCATCTGATATCCTCCCTCTGCAAGATTTGTTGCTCCTGATGCCACATCATCCAAGGTCCTCCTTTGCTCCCATGATAATTATAGCAGCCACTATAGGTCACAACCTAAGAACAAAAATTAATCGTACTAAACTGTTTTAGGAGAGGTCTGGGAAGTTTTTTATTTTATTTCTTCTCAACTCCCCCAACTCCACTCCAAGTGTACTAAGTACACCAAGTGTACCCTTATTTTATACTAAAACTGAAGCAGTATGCTTGAAGTTTATTTTTTATATACATTTCATATACGGTACTTAGTATATAGAAGAGTGTACTTGTGGTATACTTTAAGTATACTTCAGTAGACTAAAATGTGGACTAGAAGTATAGACCTTATTAAGTGTACCTAAAGTACTTTTATAAACTTAAAAATGTTCCAATTTAGTTCGAAGAAGTATTAAAATAGTATACGTTCTAGCACACTACAAGTACATGGTCCGTAGTATACGTGCTATACTTATACTCAAGCATACTTAATAAAATAAACTTCAAGTATACTATTTTTTGCTACGGGTCAGGTTCATATTTAATCACAATCCTCAGTTTATTGAAAATACTTTTCTTGAAAAATCCTAAACCTCACCTCAGATCAAAGGGTTAGGGTTTGGTCACCAGATCCCCAGCTGCTGACTCACCTGTTCCATATTATTGTCCCTGGTGGATAAAGATGCCAGCTGTCACATCATTAATGTTCTCTCAGCTTCACCGATGTCACCTTAAGAAGTTAGACTTGACATTAAACAATGACTACAAGCTCTAATCTGTTCATATTTTTCTAGGCTGAGTTATTTTTATTCAAAATCCACCGTGAATAATGAACAAATATTAAAGATTTTCTACCGTTTATCTGGGTCTGGGTCGCGGGGGCAGCGGTTTCAGCAGGGAAGCCCATCATGTCCTCTCCCTGACCACTTCCACCAGCTTGTCTGGGGGACGCTGAGGCGTTCCCAGGTCAGGTGAGAGACATAGTCCCTCCATCGTGTCCTTGGTCTGCCCTGGGGTCTCCTCCCAGATGGACAAGGTTGAAACAACTTCCCAGGGCGATGTCCAGGAGGCATCCTGACCAGATGCCGGTACCACCTCAAGTGGATCCTCTCGATGCGTAGGATCAACGTCTCTACTCTGAGTAGAAAGCTGAGCTCAGCCTTGGAGATATTAAAGTAGTTATTTGATAATTAATGGGTGGTCTATACACTGTTCAATCTGTCACTTTAACCTGCAGACTGACAGGATACTTGATCAACTCAGTGGGTGAACACAGTGAGTTTATCTAACACTGTGGAGCCTCCCTCAGGCAACATGGCAAGGCATGTTAATGTAATCTGTCTACATGTAGTCAGACAGCTCCTGTTAACATCTTGGCCATTCAGCACCTCTGAACCAGAACAATTGAAATAGAAACTGCCAGTGCTGTTTCAGCATGTCAGCAAAGAAAACACACAAAGATGAATTTAGAGAATGAAAAATGAACCTTAACATGAATGTGATGTTTGTGTTTGCTGCAGGACGGTGCCCACAGAGGACAAGTCTTTTGCAGTGGGAGTTCAGTACATGCTGTTCAGAGTGCTCGGTGAGTCCATCAGCCATGGACTCATAACAGACAAGCTGAGTCTGTGGTTCAATTTTTAATTTAATTTAAGTTACTTTATTAATCCCAAGATGGGAAATTACTTCTCTGCATTTAACCTGTCACTGATTGAAACACACATATGCAACAGGCAACATGCAGTGAAACACACAGGAGCAGTGGGCTTGCTCAAGGGTGGTTAAGTGCCTTGCTCAAGGGTACATCAGCCAGCTAATGGGGGGTGGGGACATTATCACTCCACCACACTCAAATTTTTCCTGCCCGTCTGGTGCGGGAATCGAACCAGCGACCACAAGCCGCTTCTCCAACCTCTAGGCCACGGCTGCCCCCTTTGTATGTAAGGCTTGGAGCCTTCAGGTTCAGGTGTTCAGGTGCATCAAAGTGAGACATTTCCAGCATAGTAGCCAGAAAACAAACCCTGATGAATCATCAGATCAGTTCGTTGATTTCCTTTGGAATATGAGCAGGGCTTGTGATTATTCAGGTGCTTAAATCTAAGGAAAGGCTGATTACGCAACAGTCAGTCCTCTGTCATCACAGTTCTGTGTGTGTGTGTGTGTGTGTGTGCGCGCGAACAGCGTTCATGCCTGGCCCAGTGTTGTATGGCAGCGTCATTGACACCACCTGCATCCTGTGGGGTAGAAAGTGTGGCAAACATACTTCCTGTCTCTACTATAACCTGGACCACTTCAGACACAGGTGAGTCCATTCACCTGCTCTGTCACACTGTGTACAGGTTGACCATGTGAAGAATTTTATTTTGACTTTCAGACTTTATCTTTAAAGATGCAATTTGGAAGAAATGTCCAGAATTTTAGTTTAAAACAATAAAACAATGGACTAACATCAACAGTGCTGATGTTATTTTGGAGATATCTCTGTGTTGTGTAGCAGAGAAATCTATCTAGGTAAGCATGCTAACCACTCTTGAATTTCCCTCGGGATAAATAAAGTATCTATCCATCTATCTATCTATCTATCTATCTATCTATCTATCTATCTATCTATCTATCTACTGAGCTGCAGCCCGTCCTGTCTGCAATACCACTTTGTACCTCTTGAGGCTCCTGCAGTTCCAGCCAGGAGATGTGTATGAGTTGCAAGTTTGGTGAATTTCACAAGCTCTCTTAGAGTTTAGTACAGTAAGGAAACAAAACAAACTCACAAAATATCCTTAAAGGAAATATTCTTACGCCTGTTTTCCTTTCTAAACAGGAAAATCTAGAAGCACACCTTCTGAACTCAAGTTTCTTTCTTTAACTGAACTGAGACGAGCTGAACTGCCTCGAGCTGAACCCACTTCATTCAGACAAGACAGAAACGAAATAAAATCCACTCAAACTGTCTTGGTTTGTCTTTCCACACTCACCTCTGGTTTGTTCCAAATAAAGCCTAAGTTCACAGAGTGAGATATGAAAATATTCCTGCTCAACACGCTGCTGATACCTGACTCTCTCAGTCCTCTGCTGCTTCACCTTCCCTCTCTGAGTTGTTGTAAATTACCTCTGTACTGTGTCCTCTGTCCTCAACTTGGCCTTTACTGGTCTCAGAGGCTCAGTCCCAGTCTGGTGTCCAGCTGGGTTCACAGTGACCTCCCCTGTGATCTGAGATCTCGGTCCAGGCAGACTTCAGTCAGGTGCAGGGCCTCTAGCGCCACAGCTAACTAAGCTAACAGTAGCTACAGCTACAGACAAAGGTACAGCAGACAAGACAGGACTTGTGAAGAGATATAGTGAGCTGTAATTTGTGGTTCTTCTGGTGATCTGCTGTCCCTTGCCCCCATTCAACTCTCAGAAACAAGTTTGTACATTTGAAGATCAGGAAGTTCACATCTGGTCCTGGTTTTCTTCCTATCATTGTCCCAATTCATCAAGATGGAGTCAGTCATCCAGTGTCTGAAATTTAAAAACTATTAGCATATTTAAAAAAAACAAAAAACAATAACAAATAGAAAAAATCATTTTACAATATCAATTTTGGTTTGTCCGTGAAGAATGTCACTGTTAGCACAAAAACATGTTGTTCCTGAGTGCGAAGTCATTGTGAAAACATACAGAATGAACAGTTCATAGTGGTTTTAGAAAATCCTTAAACATCAGCCAGGACCTGGTTCAAAGCATGGTAGCCCACAAGCTGTAGACCACGTGTCTCTGTGCAGGTTTCTTGGCATGCAGGTGGTCTTCGTGTGTGGGGGACTGCTCTGCTTCCTGCTGTGTGCCGTGGTCCTGCACAGGATGGCCAGACGTCAAGAACCTGAGCCGAGACGTAAAGGGGGCTACGAGCTGGTGAAGGGGCAGAAAACACAGGAGAATGTTTCATCTAAAGACAATGACACGAAAGATATAAAAACCTGAAGATATACAACAAGAGGATGCAGAAAAGAAAGGACACAGAGGCTAAAGGAAGACAACAAGAAGAGTTCAGAAAGTTTGTTCAGATGGTGAGAAGCTATAAGTTAGTCAAAGTGTGTTGAGTGATTCTCCAGCCTTTCATGTAAAGGACCAATCAGCCTGCAGGATGAGCCTGACATACTGCGTGATATATACTGTTTTTACATCTAATACTCAGTACACATTCTACTAATATTTCCAGTGGTGGAAGATGTACAATATTCCACATTTACAAATACTCTGTTAAGTGTTTATATTGAATAGAAGTCCATAAAGTGCTGAATAATAAATATAATTGGAATGTAATGCATTAATGTGTTCAATTTTAATCACTTTAATGTTGCAGCTTTTCCCTCTGAGATGTACTGTAGCAGAAAGGTAGAGTGGCATAAAATGGAAATTCTGATAAAAAGTACAAATACCTCAAAACTGTACTCAAGTAGTAAGTTAATGTACTTACTTCCCACCACTGTTCATTTCCAGTTTTGTCATTATTGTATTATTTCATTTCATCATTTCATGATGTTTTTATATGATGCAGTGAGCCCAGAGCACCTCCACTTATTAAGCTTGTCTTCTCAGCAAAGTTTGAACATTGCAACTGATCTGTGAGCCGATTTCAATTCTTCAAAAAATGTAGCCATGCTAGCAGCAGCTGTTAGCACCTTGGCTTAGTGTCTGTCAATCACCTTTGTTCAAACTTAAATATCTCTACAACTATTTGATGGATTGTAATGAAGTGTTGTTCACACATGCATGCTCCTCTCAGGATGAACAGTAATAACTTTGGTGACCCTCTGACTTTTACTGTGGCACAATCATCAGGTCAAAAAACTAATGTGGGGAAGGCTACAGAGCTTCAGCTCTTTTTGTTGGTCATGTGACCCGGTCTGGTCCATTTTTCTCTCTCATCTCATCTCATCTCATCTCATTTCCTGTCATCTCTCCACTGCGATTTCCTAGTGAAGCCACATACATGCATCAAAATAAGCTATAAAAACTGTCCAGCTCTGTAACACATCCATGATTCAGCATGTTGGTCACCGCTTTCATGTTTTTCTGTTTTGTCCCACGAGAATATGAAAACCTAAAAATGTAAAACACGAGACAGAGAGTTTCTTCATTTCCTGCTCAGCTGTGACGAGAAGTGACACTTGTTTTATGTTATTGTTCATGCTATGTACTGAGGGGCTGCAGCACATTTTTATAACAGTCACATACATTGGATATACAAGCTGTTTGAATATCAACCTGTCAAAAGTTTCTCATGAAAATGTTGTTTCTCCTCTCATATTTGTTTTTGCTGTTAATACATTTTGAAATACCAAAACACCAAATGAACAGCTCAGCTCTGAGGCTCTGAGAAGTTTTTCTTCTGTAGAAATACAAAACATCGTATCAGTGTTACTGATTAAAAGTGTAATGTGTGTCTCCCATAACTTTACTGCATGAGGCTTAAGTTAGCAAACTGGGTCACCAGCATTGTCAGTATCTGCTTGTTGTTCAGTCAACTTTAAGTGGTTCTGGTTTTCTGTTTTCGAAACTCCTTCTTTTCATCAATCTTTCTAAGTCTCAAACTGAACCCAGAAATTTCAAGTCAGTCAAGTTTGCTTTGTGCTGCCTCAACATCACATCTCATGAAAAGATGATTTATCACATGTGTATCATGTCCAATATCCAATAATAAACACTGAGTAAGAGTTAATACTGGACAGTAATTGTTCTGCTTTTTATTTTAGCCACCCTGGTCAACTCATTATGTATGCAGCATTACGACCCTGATCTAAAAAAGGTGTTGGTTTTCACTACTCTGAGGCACTTTGTGTTTTGAGGAAGGAGGTTCATCTCGGTGTGTGAAAACTGCTGACAGTTTTACTGAGGATGAAGCGAGTCTGTCCACATGTCTGTAAACAGACAGGAAAAATGAAAGTGTGACATGCAGTTTACAGTCAAGTCAAGTCAAGTCAACTTTATTTGTATAGCCCATTTTTACAAGCAGTTTGTCTCAAAGGGCTTAACATAACATCAGCAACATCCTCTGCCCTTCGACCCTCACATCGACTAAGGAAAAACTCCCAGAAAAACCTTTAACAGGAAAAAATGGAAGAAACCTCAGGGTGAGCAACAGAGGAGGGATCCCTCACCCAGGACGGGCAGACGTACAGGAATATTATATATATAATATACAGGTCCTCTTTAGTTCTGCATTGTGAACCAGGTTGGAGCGCTTGATCCTCTGCTGTCACTGCTAAGTTTGTGAAAACATTAGCAAATGTTAACCTGAGTGTTCAAAATGCAGCAGGACAGGAACAAAGATGATGTTTTGTGACCGTAAACACTCAAAACATTTTAGGAAGATTCTTTTAGCCGACCTCTGACACAGAGGATGACAGTTTGTTCAGACTGAATCTTCTCAGCAGCCCTCCGACCGACTGATGTAGCTCACATGTTCATGTTTCCCTCACAGTGAATTCTGATAACTCTGGTGATTCATCTAGTGCCATCATCAGGTCAGCATTTGATGTGTCCAATTCTTTGGCTTATGACTAAATACCTTCATGACATTCCCACCTGCTCATTTGCTAATGTTAGCATGCTAACACACTAAACTACAATGTGAGCATTGTGTAAACAACAGCATGTTAGCCTGCTGACGTTAGCATTTAGCTCATAGCACCTTTGTGTTTAAGTATGGTAGCTTGTCTTGCTAACTTTTTACTGATGATCTGTTGAGTGCATCAGCAGTTTTTAGGGAAAACAACAATCTGTCAGACAAGTTTTTAGCACTCCTGATCACATATCCTTCAACATGAATGGGAGAACAATAATCAGTACAATCGTCATCAAACATTCCTGAGCTCTGATGATCAGACATGTCCGGACAGCAGCTGCTGACTGTGTGTCAGATGGAGCACAAACAGCTCGACTTGTTTCCTGCTGCAGGCTCAAACGTGTCTATGAAAAACCTGATTTAACGGTAATTGTACTGTTGCAGACAGGGAGAGGCTCCAGAGAGTTGTAAAGGCAGCACAGAAGATCATCGGCTGCCCTCTCCCCTCCCTGATGGACATTTACACCTCCCGCTGCCTCAGCCGAGCCAAAAACATCAGTAAGGGCAGCTCCCACCCTGGCTTTAACCTGTTTGACCTGTTGCCTTCAGGGAGGCGCTACAGGTACATCAGGACAAGGACAAATAGATTCAAAAACAGCTTCTTCACAAAAGCAATAACCATGAATTCATGATAACCTTGAACTCTCACATGCACTGATGCCATAGTCCACTCACCTCAATCACCGGTCTCTTACCTCCTGTGCAATACCTTTCTATGTGCAATATTCAATCCATAATTTGCAACACACACACACACACACACACACACACACACACACATACATACATACATATATATATATATATATATATATATATATATATATATATATATATACCACTGTAAATACCACCATATTTATTCATATATTGTATTGCTTATTCTTACTTTATTCTATGTTTACACTGTTTGCACCGTGGAGTTGGTTTTTAATCTCATTGTACACGTGTATAGTGACAATAAAGGCATTCTGTTCTATTCTGATTTCCAAGCTACATTTCTGCATCCATAGGCAGCAGAGGTCTTCATGGACCAAAATTTCATGCTCAAGCCTAAAACCAGCTGTAGATGTTTTGCCCAAACCAGAGCTGGACCATCTCAAACCTGGATCCTGTCAGGATCAGGCTCAGGCAGGACTCAGATGCAGAGCAGGTAGATATTTAAGCTGACTTTATTATTTTAAGGCAGCCAGGTAATACTTCATACAGAGAGACAAAAACAAATGGCTATGAAAATACCTGAAGCACGTCTTCGACTCGAAGACACGCATCTATGAAAATTATTATTCTTTGAAGAGAAGAAACAAAAGAGCTAAGAAATTTACAAATGAAATAAACAACTATCTCTAAAACCAAGAATCACTCCAACAGGAGGCAAAAAACTAACGACAGGGAAAATCTACAAGGAACAAAAAAAAATCACTCTCAAAACAGAGGACAAACTATCTACAAAGAGAATCTAAGAGGTAACAAAAAAATCACTCCTTCACCTTCTAACTATTTCTAGGAGATTTCTAAGGCAAAATCCTGAACTAAGAAACTCACAACATAAAATCTCTCTGATGCAGAGACAAAAATCAAAGATGCTCATGGCAATAGTGCAGCTGCAGCAAAGGCAAGGTTGGGGTGAAGGTACTCGGAAGAAACACACTGGCACAAGACAAAGGAAACGCAGACTATTTGAACACATGGAGGTGATGGGGAACAGGTGGATACAATCA